>NC_142514.1:112928750-113237500 GCF_057876585.1 Rhinolophus sinicus | reverse complement strand
CTTCAAATTCTTTACTGTTTATTTCTCATTGAACAATGGAGCTATGAGCTATTTAGAATACTTATTTATTACTCTCCCAATAAGTTGACATAAATGGGGGCAAATAATGTGTCTCATTTTTGATAAAGAAATAAATGTACTACATGTACCATTAAAAATAATTTACTTCAAATCTGAGTCTTACATTTCCCAATGAGGTCTAGAAGCATGAATGACTTGCCCAGATACACAAGTATATGGACTATAACTGAGATCTGTTTTACCTGAATCTCATTCCAAGCTCTTACTGTGACACCATACTGATTCTTTTGCATACATATGTACCATGTTTCCCTGAAAATAAGACCTAGCCAGACAATCAGCTCTAATGCGTCTTTTGGAGCAAAAATTAATATAAAACCGGGTCTTATTTTACTATAAGACCGAGTCTTTAATATAATATAATATAATATAATATAATATAATATAATAGTATAATATAATATAATATAATATAATATAATATAATATATACCAGGTCTTATACTAAGTTTTACTCCAAAAGATGCATTAGAACTGATTGTCCGGCTAGGTCTTATTTAGGGGGAAACACGGTATTATACTTTATATAACAAATATTGGGGACTCCAGGATTTGAAGCTTGAATTCCTGGTAGTTTCCCCCAGGCCTGGGGTTAATTCTAAAACCTGCTAAAATATAAACCAGTGAATGTCACCAAACCTCTTAATAAGAGGACAACTGAGTCATGATGAACCCCTTTATCAGACAAAGTATATTAGTTCAATATTGCTGCTGTAATAAATTACCAGAAATTTTGTGGCTTAAAATGAAACAAATTTATTATCTTGAAGTTCTGGAGGTCAGAAGTCCAAAATCAGTCTCAGTGGGCTAAAATCAGCAAAATCTGCGTTATTTGTGGATGACCTAAGGGAAAAACCATTTCCTTGCCTTTTCTAACCTCTAGGTGTTGCCTGCATTCCTTGGCTCATGGCCCTGCGTCACTCTGACCTCTGTTTCTGTTGTCACATTTCATTCTCTGACTCTAATTCTCCTGCCTTCCTCTTAATAATATAAGGACCCTTGTGATTACATTAGGCCCACTCATAATCCAGGATAATCTCCCTCATTTTAAGGCCCTTAATTTAGTCATAAAAGTCCTCTTTTTTTATATAAGATAACATATTCACAAATTCTAGGGATCAGGATGTGGATTTCTTTGGGAGGACATCATTATGCAGCCTATCACGCAAGTGTACTAAAAATGCTATCATTTTTTGCCTTCGTTTAACTGGCTTACCCCATAACAAATCTGTGCGGTGATTACTGATGATGGAAGTCATTCACTTGTGTTTCCCCAACTCCATTCATCCTGGGCAGGCTGTCTAGTTTGTTTTGATTTCACAACGAAGCGGCTATCTATGAGAACTCTCACAATAACAGCTTAACCTGTAAAGATGAATCAGCAGTTCCCAAATGTGTTTTATTCATCTTTGCCACATCTATAGGGGGGTTGATATTGCCTCTATTCTAGTCTGCCAAACCTGGAAAGTGTTCAGTCTGACTACTCAAAAATGAATGTCTTTTATAGACGACTGAAGTGATAGCCAAAAAAAAATTGGCTGTCAAGAAGGAATTACAGATTTTCTTAGCTAGGCACATCCGAAGTGCCTGTGTTATATGCTCAGCCCTCAGGAAAAAAATATGTGTCTGGAAAGCTCACCCCACATTCCATATACAATGTTAAATTAAAAAAATCTCTTTATAGTATATATTGCTATTTGGGAATTCCACATGGATTTATTAAAAGTTGTCTCTCTTCCAGACACTGGCCTATATTTTAGGGACACAAAAATGATCAGCCACAGCATCTACTTTCAAGAAGTCATTGTTCGGCACAGTGGTTTTAAAAGTGTGGACCCATCAGCATCACCTGGGAGCTTGATAGAAATGCAAATTCTGGGGCCTCATCCAAGACGTACTGAACCAGAAACTTGAAAATGAAGTGTAGCAATTCGTCCTGTAATAAGTCCTCCAGGTGATTCTGATGCATGCTATGGTTTGAGAGCTACTGGACTAATGCAGGAGACAGAAACATACAGAGATTGCAATACAGTGTAATCAATCCTTCAATATGGTGTTGAGTATGTGATGTGGAAATAGAAATGAAATGGTTACTGGGAAAGTTAAGCAAGTTTCACATCAAAGATAACATTTGATCTGGGCTTGGAAGGGAGAGTACAGAGCTTTCTAAGATTGTCCTTAAAACCTTGATGTGCTCTGAAACTGTTGCAGTTCAACATGGCTGATTGCACAATGTAGTTGGGGTAGGGTAAGGACAGGTAAACAGGAGCTAGAAAGGAGTTACTTTTTTTTTTTAAAGATTTTATTGGGGTAGGGGAGCAGGACTTTATTGGGGAACAGTGTGTACTTCCAGGACTTTATTTTTTTTTCCAAATCAAGCTGTCCTTTCAATCTTAGTTGTGGAGGGTGCCGTTCAGCTTTAAGTTGTTGTTCTTTCAGTCTTAGTCGTGGAGGGCGCAGCTCAGCTCCAGGTCCAGTTGTGGTTGCTAGTTGCAGGGGGCGCAGCCCACCATCCTTTGCGGGAGTCAAACTGACAACCTTGTGGTTGAGAGCCCACTGGCCCATGTGGGAATCTAGCCGACAGCCTTCAGAGTTAGGAGCATGGAGCTCCAACCTCCTGAGCCACTGGGCAGGCCCAGGAGTTAAATTTTGAAGGACATTTTATGTCAAGCTAAAATTTATGATATGATATGATATATATATATATATATATATATATATATATATATATATATTTTAGTTGGAAGACTCTGACATCAATATGAACATGGATTAGAGAAAGTAGATATCAGTGACAAGGATATAAGATAAAAGCCTGGTGCAAAAATAAAAGTGAATAATAAAGAGGGCCTTAACTAAAAAGGGTAGCTGATAATTTTTTGTAACATCTTATGAAAACTTTCAAACAAAAAGCAAAATTGAAAGAATTTTAAAATGAGCATCCATATCCATATATCCACCCAATAGACATTATCATTAACATTTTACTAAACTTGCTTTATTATCCATCCATCTATCCATCCATCCATCCACCCATTCATTTCTCTATTCACCCATCAATCCATTTTATTTTTTGATTCATTTTAAAGTAAATTTCAAACATTGCCTTCTCACTGTATATATCAGCATGTATATTATTCACCAGAGCTCAATATTTGATACATTTTTACTTTTTCAGATAACATTTATGTACAATAAAATGCACAAACCTTAAATGTACATTGCCGAATTTTGACAAATGCCTCCATCAAGATATAAAACATTAGCCTCACTTCAGAAAAATTATCTCATACTACTTTTGATCAATTCCTATGCCCACTCCCAGAGGAAAATACTGTTCTGATTTTCTTTGGACCATAGATTTGTTTTGACTTTATAGAATTTCATATAAATGAAATTACACAATATGTACTCTTTTGTGTAAGATTTGACCCTTTCACCATAATTTATTTTTGAGATTCACCCATACCATTGTGCATATAATTAGTACATTCCTTTTTATTGAGCAGTAATATTCCTCTGTATAAGTAAATACAATAGTCTGCATGAAATCACAGTTTGTATCTGTTCTCCTATTGATGGATATTTGAGATATTTCCAGTAGTTGGTTAGTATTAATAAGATTCCATGAACATTCTTGTACATGTCTTTTTTTTTCATGAATATGTTTATTTCTCTTGAGTAAATACTTAAAAGTGGAATTTTAGAATCAGGGGTTAGGAGTAAATATTCAGTTTTATAAAAAACTACCAAATAGTTTTTCAAAATGGTTGCACTCCATTTACACTCCCACCAAATAATGTATGAGAATCCCAGTTACTCCATGTTCCATGTTCTCACTAGTTTTATAGTTGTCAGTCTGTTAAATTTTAGCCATCCTGATGGATCTATTTGTGGTTTTAATTTACATTTTCCTGACGAGTAATTAGGCTGATCATTTTTTCATGTGCTTATTGGTCATTTGTATATCTGCTTTGTGAAGTGTCTTTTCAAACCTTTTACCAATTTTTATTGTGTTGTTTGTCTATTTTTCTTAGTTGTAGGAATTCTTTATATTCCAACACTGAACACTGGTCATTTGTTACATATGTGTTTTATAATGTCTAATAATTTAAGGATAAGCATATATAAAACAAAACATAGTATTGCCTGCCTACAGTGTACTGAAAAGAATTCTGAGTTTGCAGAAAGTTTGAACAGGAAAGCACATATGATTAATTATCAATGCCTGATGTGTGTACAGAAAATAAATATGTTTTTTTATATTCTTGCCAGTGTAGAATGAATGTATCTTAGTCACCATGAGCTCCTGTAACAGAATACCAGAAACTGGGTGGCTTCAACAATGAACGTTTATTTCTTGCAGTTCTGGAGGCTAGGAAGTCCAAGACCAAGTCACCAGCAGATTTGGTATCTGTTGAGGGTCCAATTTCTGGTTCATAGATGTCACCTTTTCTCTGTGTCCTCACAAGGTGGAAGGAGCAAGCTAGCTCTCTGAGGTCTCTTTTATAAGGGCACTAATCCCTAATCCCATTTATGAGGGCTCCCCCCCTGACATAAGCACCTCTCAAAGGCCCCCACCTCCTAATACCATCACATTGGGCATTAAGTTTCGTGGTATAAATTTTGGAAGGACACAATAATTCAGACTTTAGCAGGAAGCAAACAGAATGAAAACGAATTTCTGAGGTAAAATACAGAGAATGTGGTCACAATATAGGTGATGGGACAGAAGGAGATGGAATAGTTGAGTATGGAATAGTTTATATGACTGGGTGGACTTAGTTATAAGAAAAAAGAAGAGAAAGGAAATATAATGAATTTGATTTGGAATTGTTACATTTTGAGATAAAAGTATATTTTGAGTTGTTTCTTATGTCACATTAAGAATGACTCAGAGGCTAGAGCCAAAAGATTTGTGCATAGAGCCAAAAGTCTTGGAGAATGACTTCTAGGGAACAGAAATGGACCTTCATCAGGAACTGGCAACATATTCCTGGATGCAGTTCAGATTTGTTAGGAAAGAGTGACTGCTATTTGCCTCCTGTTTTTTCTTCCTCTTTTGAATGGAAGTGGCTATGGTGGTTGGTTCTCTTGTTCCTTCCTCATTCTGAATGTTGGGTGGTGGTTGGGAAAGGGGGCATATGACATCTCTTTAGTTCACATGTCTTCACATTTAAAGGACTCGTACCCAAAGAGCTTTATCTACACCTGGACCTAATTTAGAAGACAAGATCCTAGAATCCAAGCCCTTAGTGCCATGCTGTATTAAAATGAGATTTGGCGTGTGTGGGGAGGGCGGGGGAGGGGCGGAGCTGGAGGCTGGGCACAGTGTTGTATTTTACATAAGAAAGTTACATGATTCTTTGAGAGCCACATGGCAGAGACTGGTAGCTCAACTCCAAAAATGGCTCCCTGGTGAATTCTTCCTGACATTCACACTCTTGTGCAGTAATTTTCAAGACCGCTTTCTCTAATTATTCCTTTACAATTCTGTTCTTGATTTATAGATGCAGTATCTTCTTTAGTCTGTCTAAAGAGACTACTTTGAGTTACTTTCATTTGAAGTGATGTTCCTCTCTCCAGCCCTGTATTAACTCTTGTTTTACTCACGGTCATGTTTTGTTTTTGTTTTTCTGTGTATGTGTGTATTATGTTTCTTTCATGTTGTAACCTTTCTTCAAATAACAGCTGATGTTAGGTTGTCCATTTATATTTAAGGATTAGGCAGTAAAATGGCTGATGGGAGACACAGAGCTTGTCAAACAGCAAGTCTTCATTTTAAGATCACAGTTGTTCCCACCTCAAGACATGTGGACTTGTTGCTCCTTCTACCTGGGAACTCCTTGGGAGAATATCGTCATGCCTGGTTTTTCTGATCACTCAGGTGTCCCTTCAAATATCCCATATTCAGCCATGCTTTCCCTGACAAAACTATTTAATGTTACCTACCACCATCACCACATACATACACATGCTGTCTCTCTACATTATATTCTTATTAGGATTGACTATCATTTTAAATGATCCTGTTGATTTGTTAATTCCATTTGTTTATTGGCTTGGCTCTTGTACTGGAATGTAAATCTGTAAGAACAGGGATCTTATCTGCCTTCCTCCCCACTGTGTTCTCAATATTTAGAGCAAGGCAATGCATATTGTATATTCTTAATAAATATTTGTTGAGAATTAATTATTAAAGGCCCAGTCAGCCATCTTGATCTGAAAGTCTCACATATATATCATAACTCCTAGTAGCAGAATCCTAATGCAACTTTAAGAAAATGAGTATAAAATGTTATAGATACTGTTGGCGTATGCTATGAAACACTCCCCTTATCGCATAACTAATGCATCACAAAAACCCAGGTAGAGGAGACTATTTTCAGCAGACTTTTTAAAAGAAAGATGATTTTATACTGCAGTGGAGCAGACTGAGGCATTGACGAAAAGAGCATGAGAATTAAGTCAGAAAACCTGGGTTTGAATCAGGGTTCTGTCATTTATTAGTGGTGTGACGTTATTCAAGTAGTTTAAATTCTCTGAACCAATATCTTCATATGCAATTTGAGGATGATAATACTCACACACACAGTTGAAGTTCTGTGTGAAAATACATAGTGCATGTCATGAAGTAGAGACTTAACGAAAAATCCTTTACTTCCTATACTACATTTTATAATTAAGGAGCTTTTTTTTTTAATTAAAGTTTATTGGGGTGACAACTGTTAGTAAAATTACATAGATTTCAGGTGTACAATTCTGTAATACATCATCTATATATCACATTGTGTGTTCACCACCCAGAGTCAGTTCTCCTTCCATCACCATATATTTGATCCCCTCTACCCTCATCTACCACCCCCCTCCCCCCTTACCCTCTGGTAACCACTAAACTGTTGTCTATGTCTATCAGTTTTTGTTTGTTTGTTTGTTTGTTTGTCTTGTTTCTTTCTTGCTTTCAGTTTTACATCCCACATATCAGTGAAATATGGTTCTCGACTTTTTCTGTCTAATTTAAATCCCTTTTGATCTTTGTTCTCTAGTGTGAAAATGGTAACAGTAGATACCTGCCACAAATGGTGCTTTAAAAGTTTTACATTTTGTGTTTTCCTACAATTTTAGGACTCTTTGTTCTGTTTCTATGAAAAATGCCATTGGAATTTTGATAAGGATTGCACTGAATCTGTAGATTTCTTTGGGTAGTGTGGACATTTTAATAATATCAATTCTTCTAATCCATGAGCACAGAATATCTTCCCATTTGTTTTTGTCTTCTTCAGTTTCTTTCATCAATGTCTTACAGTTTTCAGTGTACAGGTCTTTTACCTCCTTGGTTAAATGTATTCCTAGGTATGTATTTTTTTTATGTAATTGTAAATGAATTTCTTTTCTTAATTTCTCTTTCTGATAGTTCATTATTAGTGTATAAAATGAAGCAGATTTCTGTATATTGATTTTTATCTTTCAACTTTACTGACTTGATTTATTAGTTCTAACAGTTTTTGGTGGAGTCTGCAAATAGTGAGAGTTTTACATCTGCTCTTTCAATTTGGATGATTTTTATTTCTTTTGCTTGCTTAGTTACTGTGGCTAAGTGTTTCAACACTATGTTGAATACAAATGGTGAGAATGGGCATCCTTATTCTGTCCCTGATCTTAGAGTAAAAGCTTTCATCTTTTCACCATTAAGTATCATGTTAGCTATGGGCTTGTCATATATGGCCATTCTTATGTTGTGGTACAGTCCCTCTATACCCACTTTGTGGAGAGTTTTTATCATAAATGGATGTTGAATTTTGTCAAATGCTTTTTTCTGCATCTGTTGAAATGATCCTATGATTTTTATCCTTCATTTTGTTAATGTAATGTATCACATTGATTGATTTGTGGATGTTAAACCTTCCTTGTATCTCTGGCATAAATCCCACTGGATCATGGCATATGATCCTTTTAATTTGTTGTTAAATTCAGTTTGTTAATATTTCGTTGAGGATTTTGCATCTATCAGGGATATTGGCCTGTAATTTACCTTTTTGTTGTATCCTTGTCTGGTTATGGAATCAGGGTAATGCTGACCTCATAAAATGAGTTTGGAAGTGTTCCCTCCTCTTCTATTTTCAGGAACATTTTGAAAACGATTGCTTTGATTCTTCTTTGAATCTTTGGTAGAATTTAACAGTAAAGCCATTTGTCCTGGACTTTTGTTTGTCGGGAGATTTTTGATTGCTGATTCAATCTCCTTACTAATAATCAGCCTGATTACATTTTCTGTTTCTTCAAGATTCAGTCTTAGAAGTTTGTATGTTTCTGAGAATATATCATTTCTCCTAGGTTGTGCAATTTTTTGGCACATGATTGTTCTAGTAGTCTCTTACGATCCTTTTTATTTTTATGGTATCAGTTATAATATCTATTTCCTCTTTCATTTCTGAGTTTATTTATTTGAGTACTTTCTCTTTTTTTTCATGGTGAGTCTAGCTAAAGATTTGTCAATTTTATGTATCTATTCAAAGATCTAGCTCTTGTTTTTATTGATATTTTCTATTGCCTTTTTAATGTCCACTTCATTTATTTCAACTACTTTATTTCATTCCTTCCACTAACTTTGAGCTCCATTTGTTCCCCCTTTTCTAGTTCCTTGAGGTGTAAAGTTAGGTTGTTTATTTGAGATTTTTCTTGTTTTTGAGGTAGGTATTATTGCTATGGATATCCCTTTTAGAACTGCTTTTTCTGCATCCCATAAATTTAGGTATGTTTGGAGGCATCACACTCTCTGATTTCAAACTATATTACAAAGCTATAGTAATCACAACAGTATGGTATTGGCATAAAAACAGACACATAGATCAGTGGAACAGAGAACCCAGAAATAAACCCACACATATATAGTTAATTAATTTACAAAAAAAGGAGCCAAGAGAAAGGACAGTCTTTCAATAAATGATGTTGGGAATAATGGACAGCTACATGCAAAAGAATAAAACTGGACTGCTATATTACACCATTCACAAAAGTTAACTCAAAACTGATTAAAAACTTGAATGTAAAACCCGAAACCATAAAACTCCTAGAAGAAAACATAGGAGGTAAGCTCCTTGGCATCGGTATTGGCAAAGATCTTTTGTATTTGATACCTAAAGCAAAGGAAACAAGTGGGACTACATCTACTAAAAAATTTATGCACAGAAAAGGAAACCATCAACAAATGAAAAGACAACATACAAAATGAGAGGAAATTTTGCAAATCATGTATCGGTTGATATCCAATATGATAAGGGTTAACGTCCAAACTATATAAAGAACTCACGCAACTCAATAGCAATAAACAAACAAACAATCCAATTAAATGGGCAGAGTAAACTTGGCATATCTTTCCAAAGAAGACATACAGATGACCAACAGGTACCTGAAAAGATGCTCAACATAACTAATCATCTGGGAAATGCAAATCAAAATCACAATGAGACAGCACCTCATACCTATTATAGTGGCTATTTTAAAAAAGACAAAAAATAACAAGTGTTGGTGAGGGTGTGGATGAAAGGGGGGCCCTTGTGCACTGTTGGTAGGAATGTAAATTGGTACAGCCAGTATGGAAAACAGTATGTAGTTTCCTCAAGAAATTAAAAATAGAACCATCATATGATCCACCAATTGCATTTCTGGGTCCTAATCTAAGGGAAACAAAAACACTAACTCGAAATAATATACACACCCTATGTTCATTGCAGTATTATTTACAATAGCTAAGATATGGAAACAACCTAAGTGTCTATTGATGGATGAATGAATAAAGAAAATGTAGTGTGTGTATACACACACACACACACACACACACACACACACAGAGGAATATTATTCAGTCATAAAAAAATAAAATCTTGCCATTTTTACAACATGGTTTTACTTTGAGAGCATTATGCCAAGTGCGATAAGTCAGACAAGATAAATACTATATTTTCTTACTTACATGTGAAGTCTAACCACCCCCACAAAAAAGCTCACAGAGAGAATAGATTGGTGGTTGCCAGATCAGCGGATGGAGTGGAATGGATGAAGCTGTTCCAAAGTTACAAACGTTTCAGTTATAAAATAAATAAATCTTTGGATGTAATGTACATCATGGTTATTATAGCTGATAATACTGTACTGCATATTTGCAAGTAGCTAAAAGAGTAAAGTTTAAAAGTGCTCATCACAAGAAAAAAATTCTGTAACTATCTATGGTGACAGATATTAACTAGATTTATGGTGACCATTTCACAATGTACACAAATATCAAACCATTATCTTGTACACCTGAAACTAATATAGCATAATATATGTCAATTATACATCAATAAAAAAGTTTTACATTAGTTTTCTGATGTAGGAAGCAGCATGTTTTATAAATACAGTCTATTGGGGAATACAGCCATGCTCATTCTTTTACATATTATCTATGGTATGGCTGCATTCATGCTACAAAAGTAGAGTTGTGTCAGTGTGAGAGAGACTACATGAAATCTTAAAATGTTTAATTCCAGCCCTTTAGAGAAAAAAAAATGCTGAATTGTTCTAATCCATTGTCAAGTTAACTTTTAAGAAAATATAAAATTTAAAACAGAATTTCTTTTTTTTTTTAAAGTAACTATTCTTTTTTAAAAAAGGCAAAAGTATGTAGAAGTCTTAAGCCATTGACATGCAAAGAAAGTTCTCATTAAAATGTCATTTCAGGAAGTCTAAAAAAACTTCTTCATAGCAAAAGAAACCATCAACAAAACAAAAGGGCAACCAACAGAATGGGAGGAGATATTTGCAAACAATACTTCCAATAAGGGGCTAATATCCAAAATATATTAAGAACTCATACAATTCAACAATCAAAAAATAAATGATCTTATTTAAAAATGGACTGGAACAGACACTTTTCCCAAGAAGACATACAAATGGTCAACAGATATATAAAAAGATGCTCAACATCACTAGCTATAAGGGAAATGCAAATTAAAACCACAATGAGATATCACTTCACACCTATTAGAATGGCTATCATCAACAAGACAAAATATAAGTTTTGGAGAGGTTGTAGAGATAAAGAAATACACATACCATGGTTCCCCGAAAATAAGACCTAACTGGAAAATAAGCCCTAGCATGATTTTTCAGGATGACATCCTCTAAACATAAGCCCTGATGCATCTTTTGGAGCAAAGCTAATATAAGACCCGGTCTTATTTTGGGGGAAACACAGTACAAGTACACTGCTTGTGGGAATGTAAATTGGTATAGCTACTATGGAAAAAAGTATGGAGGTTCCTCAAAATATAAAGAATAGAATTATCATATGACCCAGCAATATCTCTTCTGAGTAGCTACCCGGAAATTTTGAAAACATTTATTCATAAGGATATATGTACATCTATGTTCGTAGCAGCATTATTCATGTTAGTCAAGACAAGGAAACAACCTAAGTGTCCTTCAATGGACAATTGGATAAAGGAGATGTGGTACATATATACAATGGAATAGTACTCAGCCATAAGAAAAGATGTAATACTGCCATTTTGCGACAACATGGATGGATCTGGAAAGTATCATGCTAAGTAATATAAGTCAGATGGAAAGGGATAAGAACTTATGATTTCACTCATATGTAGGATATAAAACTGAAAAGCAACAAACAAAATAAACAAACTCATAGACACAGACAACAGTATGAATATTACTGGGAAGGAGGGGAGAGGAAGGAGCTGGGGGGAGGATGAAGATGGTAAAGGGGTCAAATATATGGTAACAGAAGGAAACAAGACTTTGGGTGGTGAGCACACAATGCAATATACAGATGATGTATTATAGAATTGTACACTTGAAACTTACATGTTATTAGCCAATGCCACGCCCATAAATTTAATTTAAAAAATAATCTTAAAAATTGCTGTTATTCAAGGGAAGAAATCTCTTTTGTGTAGAACAGTGGTTCACAACTGTGGCAGTTTTCTCCCCAGTGGATACTGTCTGCAGACATTTTGTTGATGTTGTCATAATTGGGGGTCACAGTACTATTGGCACCGAGTTGGAAGAGGCCAAGGATGCTATTAAACATCCTACAATGCACAGAACAGTACCCCACAAAAAAGAATTATTCAGTCCCAAATGTTAATAGTTATCAGATTGAGGTTGATAGACCTTAGTGTAAAATGAACTATATACATGATTAAATAATTCCTTTGGAATCTGTCATTGCTTCTAGTGTGAGTTCCAAAACTTTTGTACACCCTGACTGGTTCGTCAAGGAGAATCCAGACATTCACCCAAATCAGTCTGCCTTCTATTTATGAGTTACTTGCAGGTACAAGCCATATGATTATTTTTCATAAGGACACAGATGTTTTTGTTACCCCACATTCCCTCTTGCGAGAGTGCAGATAGTTCCACCTTACCAGATTCCCAGGTCTCTGCCAACACCTGAGGTACTGGAACACACTTCCTCAGCCCCTAATGTTGTCCACTGCCTGGAAATGTCCAGGTAACGTCGATGTCTGCTGCTAGCATCACTAGCCAGCATATTCTTTATTCTTCCCATTACAGGTTGATTCTAAATATAGGCTAAAATCTTTGTTTCTTCTTCTAATCAGGTAGTAGAGGAAATAAGAGGTAATGAACACTCCATGGAAATCAGCAACAGTGTCTTATCCCCAAAATAGCATTCAGACACCTGAAAAATGCTTTGAGGAGAGCATAATGATTATAATGAACACTTATTACATATCATTTTCTCTCCACAGAAGAGCAAATTGACAAATGAACAATTTAGTGCATCCTCACTGTTTTCATCATTAAAAATGTTTTTTATGCAAAGACCATGCTAACAAAGGATATCTATGAGCACATCAGGTGCATATCATGCCCAGATCCTTTCTTAGGTTGCCTATGAAAACATTTCGATTTCAGTGCTTGAATACCAAGCTGGATTCATTTTTAGACGCAACATTCTATGGTCATACTATACCATAATACCTTACACTGAGTCTATTGTCTTCTTTACTGTCACCGATATTAATCAAGTAGAATGTTTAATGGCTCAGTTATTTAAGTTCCTGTGGTTTTATGCCCCCTCCTCATTCCCAGTCAGAACCAGGAAGTGCTGCAAAACACTCCTGGGTTATGTATAAAGAGCTGGGCTTGTCTGTTGTATTAGTCAGGGTTTTCCAGAGAAACAGAACAAATGGGAGATCTATCTATCAATCTGTCTCTCTATCATCTATCTATCTATCTATCTATCTATCTATCTATCTATCTATCTATCATCTATCGATCGATCGATCTATCGATCTATCGATCTATCGATCTATCGTCTATCTAGCTAAGACAGAAAGAAAGATTTATTATGGGGAATTGACTTGCATGATTATGAAGGCTGAGAAATCCCAGAATCAGCATACAAAGGCCTGAGAACCAGGAGAGCAGACAGTGTGAGTTCCAGTCTGGGTCCCAGGGCAGGAGAAAGCCTATGTCCCAGTTCAAGACTATCAGCAGAGAGCGCATGTTCTTTCTTGCTCAGCCTCTTGTTGTATTCAGGCCTTCAATAGAGTGGATGAAGGCTGCTCATATTAGTGAAGGCAGTCTCTTTCCTCTCAGTCTACTGATGCAAATGTCAATCTCACCGAAAACAACACTCTCACAGCTACACCTAGAATAATGTTTAACCCAACATCTAGGCACCATGTGACCCAGGCAGGTTTATGCACACAAAAATTAACCCTCAGCGTAAAAATTAATGCTGTCAAAAAGTATGGAATAGGTTCAACAAAATATAAATATAAATGTGTGTGTGTGTGTGTGTGTGTGTGTGTGTGTGCATACTCAGGTGCAGGTGCATTTTTTAGTTGGTTTGAATTGAAAGAAAAGCTCACTGCAATTCCTTTTGGTTGAGAAATATCCTATTAAATCCAATATGATTAAAATTTATCACACTTTTAATGTGTGTGTGTGTGTGTGTGTGTGTGTGTGTATCCAAAATTTAAACTGATTCTCATGTCAATAGCAAGTTAGGTAGGTCAATACTTCCTTTATAACAAACACTTGGGAAAATATTTTAAAGTCTGCTAAAATAGAGGTGAAGATTCTTGAAAATAGCTTCTTTTCACGCACTGATATTTTAGCTTTTCATGGCTAAGTTAAGGACTGATTCAATCTAAAGAAATGGATCGTCAATATTAGAATTTTGGATTGTGGAACTATTGAGGTGAGCTTAGCTTTTGGCTGTCTGCCCTGGATGCTGATCAGGTCAGCATTAAGCTTTGGCTTCCATCTCTGCTTCTGTGTCTCACACTTTTTCTTAATGATGGGTGGAGCACATAGAAATGAGATTAGTTTGATAGATCACAGTTCCGGAGTGCCACATCCTATTAATTATTCAAGAACCTGTCCCCAATTCAAGGACTGGGGTTTTGTAGTCATTTCAGAAGGCAAAATGTAGAGAATATCAAGTTAGCCAAGAATTTGCTTGTGAGCAGAGAGTGAAAAGAGCTACAGAAATTCAAGGTCATTTTTATTATGTAGGAATAGAGGCAACATTGCATTGCCGTACTGAAGTCTAGAAAGTCTAGATAAACACAAACCTTTGCAAAGAGTGTAAGAAAACTACTTCAGGAATAGTTCTGCAAAGATCATGAAGACATTCCCTTTCATACCCAGGTAAGCTTCTCTGTGTCGGATAACAAACCACCTAACATCACTATATTCGATGATAAGGACTCAGGTAGGAGGTGCATTTAGTTGCTGGTTTGAATTGAAAGAACAGCTCACTGCAATTCCTTTCGGTTGAGAAATATCTTATTAAATCCAATATGATTAAAATTTATTTTGGAAAAGTTTAAATGCAGTCAGTCACCAACATCCATGGATTCCTCTTTCAAAATAATATTTGTATAGCTATCCCAAATCATGATTAAAGAAGGTCTAGAATAATCAAAGTATAGCAAGAACATGATTCAAATTGATTCACCAAACAATGTACTTAGGACAAACAAGATCAGGGACCTAAGATGATTTCTTAGAGATTTCTGAGAAACAATTCTGGTATAATAGGAAGTGGGAAGGACTGGTGGATACATTCAATTCAACTTTGTCATTTAAATATATTGTATGGTTCAAATAATACACTTTATGCCCATTAGTAACCCAGGAACACAGTAGTTGAAAAAAGTCTTTAGAGAATCTGTAAGTAAACTAACAACCATGTGGAGGTTAATAATCTTTCAAGGGAAAGTCTTTAACAATTATCCCTGGAGCTGGTAGTCTATTTCTTTATTTTCTAATAATCTTAAGGGCAGCAAATCTTCAAACTATAAGAATTTATTTAAAATTTTGAACTAGACTCATTAAAATATGTAAGAATTTTTAATATAAAATATTCCCCCAAAACATAGCCATAACCTTCATAATGCAGAGCTACAAAAGAGAACAGAAATAGTAGACATCCAAAATAGGTGACTTTAACACACTTTCCTGATCTTAGAAATTTCAAATGTATAGCAAAATAGTAATTGTATAACACACTGTAAAAAAATTTCATAAAGTGGCTATTCCAGTAAAACCTAAAACACACATAATGGAGTGTATACTTTTCTTTTGAGTATACGTGGAACATTTTAAAAAATTAACTGTATGTTTGGACACAGGAATACTCAGTAATAGACACATCAATGAAATGAGTAGGTCATCCATTAATTGGGAGAAAATAGCCAGAGTACATATATTTGAAAAAGAACTTACATCCCCAATATACAAAGAACTCCTATAACTCAATAATAAACTTTTTAAAACTTGAAGAGTTAAGGAATAATTCCCAAAGGAATGGTCAATAAGCACATGAAACAGTTTTAACATTATTAGTTATCAGGAAAATGCATATTAAAATCACTGTGAGATACTACTTACTACATACCCACTAAAATGGCTACTATTAATAAAATTGACATCAATGGTTAATGAGGGTGTAGGGCAATCAGGACACTCATACATTGTGGGTGGGATATAATATTGTACAACCAATTTGGAAACTATTTAAAATTTAATCATACATCTACCCTATGACTGGCACTTCCACTTCAAAGTATTTGCTCTAGAGAACAGAAAATATATGTCCACAGAAAGACTTCCACAGAATGTTTATAGCCATTTTACTCAAATTAGCCAAAAAACAAACAAAAATGCTTCAGCAGAATAAACAAACTGATATATTCATTTCATGAATTTGTATTCAGCAATAAACAGAAATGGATTACTGATATGTACAACACTATTGATAAATCTCAAATACATTATTCTGAGCTAAGAAGCCAAATAAATAAGGATAATTACTGAATGTTTCAATAATACGAAGTTCTAGAACAGGTAAAACTGACCTGTTGGAATGAAATTTAATGAAATGATGGTTACCTATGGGAGATGAGAATTGATTAGAAGCAGACATGAGGGAATGTCGGAGGTAATAGAAATCTATATATTGATAAGACCATGAATTACCTCAGTTTATGCATTCATCGAATCTCTTGGAATTGTACAACTTAAGATCTATATTTTTCACTGTGTATAAATCATAGATAAAAACTCAAATGTCAACACAATTTGGCTGATCGTTATCTATGGGTTGTCATTATACTATGCTCTGGTGTTTTTGTATATGTGAAATGTTTAAAATAAATACTAAGAAAGACTCAATCTCATTGTTACCTCATATGCATAAAACACTAATGAAACAAAATTTCAAAATGGAATGTCATGCTATCCCTCATCTCCACTGAGAGAAGCTGAGACTCCTGTATCCAAATTACTGAACATGCAGAATTGAACTTTCCTTTACTTGTCTCCTGAGAATGCTAATAAACTCTTAGACATGAATCAGCTTTTTGGATTCTCTGGTCATGGTAATGTCAGTAGGTGGTTTGTATTTCCCATAATCTTCATCAGTACAATAATTCCTTCAAATAATGACATTGACAGTGATCATGTTAAAAGAAGATGTAGGTCTCTGCCTGTAAAAACAAGCAATGCATAAAAACAATGTGCTTATATACAAATGTTGCTTCAAAACAAATATGTTAGCCCTTTCTTCCTAGAGATTGCCGATCTTAACTTCTTATATATAAATTTCAGAGCTGCAATGGAAGACAATATATTTCATTTTATCTTTAGCCTTCTACCACTCAAGTACTTCTTTTCCCTGTTGCAAACAATTCCAGTGCTGAATGAGTGTAGTTATGAAAGATCATCCTTTCTGTTCAACTCCAGATACTTGATATGTCCCCGTTGCTCCCTTTTGATATCAGTACTTCGGAAGTCAGGAAAGCCTAGAAAATTCTGTGCTTATTAACTGTGCTCAGGTTTCCTCAAAATCTATTTCTCTTTGCACACACTGTCCTGGTGAGTCAGGGTTGAGATTTGGATTCACAGGGTATCATTTACCTGAGGACAGAATATTTGCTTTGAACAGAAAAATCTTAGCAATCCCTTTGTCACAAAGTATTTTTTAAACATTTCTCTCAGCAGAAATGTTTCCAGTCTTCCCCCTTTATACACACGTTTGACATTTCCAGCCTCTTTAACATCACTCTGGAAAGCTATTTTTCATTTTGGTTCTTTTTGGAGACCTACAATTTATCCTAGTTGTAGGATGTCAGATTCTTGTCTTAAACTTAAGCATTGTTTTTCCAGATTTCAGAAGGAAAACTGACACTTACACTTTCTCAACTTTCTATCATTTAATTTACCTTTCCTTCACGTACCAATATGTATACTTACCAAGTAGTAAAAGCTTAAATTTAAATACTTACAACTTCAAGCAAAACTAGTATGTTTAATCTTATTATTATTTCTTTTTCTACTTCCATTTGTTCACACATGCACACAGGAGACGATTTAGATGACAAAAATGTAATGCATGCAGCAATGGACTCATATTTAACTGAGACTCTGTCAGCCTGCATTTCTGTTCAACCCCTATATAGCGTTGCTTAGTGTCACTAAATAGCCCTGAAGCACTTCAAGAAGTGAAAAAAAAATGGAATCACCAAAACATTTAAGAAGTATAATCTGCATTAATTTGGATAAAGTTTAAGAACTGAATGTATTTCATTTTACCTATTTGTATGTAACCTGACAGTTTTGATGTGGTGTGTGTAGGAGTTTACTGTAAACTAAAACGTTTTATTTTATTATACTATGTCAAAATAGGAGTGAGAGCCAAAATATTTAACAATCAGTACCGCACAGACAACTCAGTCAGAACGGGCATCAGTCATAAGCAACCAAGTGGACACACACTTGAGTTTCTATTATACCTCTTCTTAGGACTTTTGACCTCAAATATTTTTTCAACTTTATTAGTAGGCTGTCTCTCTCATCCGACTCCCTGCTACTCATATTAAGCTCTAAATACATTATTAATTGGCACTATGTGAAAACATTTCAATGAAAATACTTCAGATAGTTCAAGACATTTCAGATTACATAGTTAATTTTGTTCTATATACTGTTATATCATCCAATCAACAAAATGTATGTATGGTTTATTAAATGACCTCTAAGTTTTGAGCTACCTCTAATTTCCTAGGGTATACTCGTAATCAGGCAATCAATATGTTATCTTGATTGAAAAAATGGAACCCAGAGAGATGAATTAATTTGGCTAACATACTTGAAAGTGGGCCTAGGATTTCAAGGTGAACCTAGGTCTTGAAATTCTGTTATTTCTTCATCATACTATGGTGGAATATAGCCCCATTATTTTCAACTCCATCAACAATTATTTATTGGCTTTTTGCTCTGTGTCAAGCACTGGATGTTAGTCACTAGAAAAATGAAAATGAGCATACAGCCTCTCCTGGAATCTACTGTGCATTTTGCAAACATTATACAATCATGACACAGTGATAAATACTATATAGGTACAGTTAAGGTGGTTAGTATTTCTTTATGTGAGTCTGGGAAATAGGTCACAGAGGAGGTGATACTTCAGGTGTATTTTGAAGATGGGTCAGATTTCACAAGTCAGAGAAGTAAGAATACCAGGATACCAAAATAGTATTTCTACTCCCTAGAAATGGTATCCTACTCTTTCTATTCTTATTTTTATTCTATTCTTAATATGTAATTATTATTATATATTTCAATCCCATAAAACTATATAGAGGATAATATAATGGACAATGTGCCATCCCACCATTTTGCTTTATCAAATCCTATCATTTTGCCATATTTGCTTCAGACCACTGTCTCTTAAGAAATAAAATATTAAACCTGACAGGTAATTGACAACTTCTGGACACCTGCCTCTGACCATTTCCCTCACTAGAAGTTGCTACTATTCTGGATTTGAAGTTTAACCATGGTGGTACATGTAATTCTAGTTCTAACTAATTAGAATGATATCGTATATCACACTTTATTTTTGTACATGTCTTCTCATGACCATACACATGAATTTTTCCTGGATAAAAACCTACATTTGCAATGGCTGGATTTACAGGATTTGGGTATCTGAAAATTTAACTTGGATTTCTATCCTTGCCAAGTCTTGGTTTTGTGATGCTTAATTTTTTTGCCAACATCTGGATTTGAAATGGGATATCATTGTTGTTTCAATGTGCATTTCCATAATTGCTCATGAATTTAGCACTCTTCATATGTTTGTTGGCCATTTGCATTTCCTTAAGTTAATTATTCCCTTGCTTTCCTTTGTAGTTTTAGTACCTAACTGCATATTTGTCTATCCTTAAATAATACGTTTTTAGATTTATCTGCTTTTGAACTTTATGTAACTACAGTGCTGCCTCGGTTTTCTAACATAATCTGTTAGCTAAGCCTCAGCGGAAGCCACGTGGCATGTTTGACTTCAGAGGCATGTTTGGAAACCAAAGCATTTACTTCCGGATTTATGGGGTTCGTAAACCAAAATATTCGTCAACAGAGACGTTTGAAAACTGAGGTACTACTGTACCTTTATTTAGCCTTTAGCAAATAACACAAGGATCTAATCTTAGAACATATAAGGATATATAAATTTCCCCACATTATCTCTGATTAAACTATCCCAAACTATATGCTACAATCTGACAATTAAGTCTGTGAACATGCCACCATGTGCTTATATTGGCATCACTGTACAAACAGCTCAGTAAGGTTTCATAACCTTGGTATATCAGTGTCTCACAGCTGTGTTCATGTAGACATGTGGCAGTGTCTTGCTGAGTGGCATTTATTACTGTTGTTGCGTGTTTTTGTGTGAGAATGTCTGAGCTTGAATTAGAGCAACAAACAAACGTTAAATTTCTTGTTAAACTTGGCAAGTGTGGAAGTGAAATCAGGGACATGTTAGTCCAAGTTTATGGCAATAATGCCATGAAAAAAATGGCAGTGTACAAATGGGTTAAACATTTTTCTGAGGGGAGAGAACACGTCACTGATGAAGAGAGGTCAGGGCGGCCACTAATGAGCAGAACTGATGAAAACATTGCAAAAATTCATCAAATTGTGCGTGAAAATCATTGGCTGACTGTGAAAATCATAGCAGACCAAGTAAACATCCATAGAGAAAGTTGGGAAAATCTTAACTGAAAATCTTGGCATGAGAAATGTGTGTGCAAAAATAGTCCTGAAGGAGCTCACCGATGAACAAAAGCAGAGGAGAGTGAAGTTTACCAAGGTCTTTTGCAGAGGCAAGACCATGTTTTGGGTCATGTTATCACTGGGGACGAGACATGGGTGTACCAATATGGCCCCAAAACAAAGCGTCAAAGTGCACAGTGGAAGTCAGCTAATTCTCCACAACCAAAAAATTCTGTCAGTCCAAATCAAGAGTCAAAACGACGTTGCTAACTTTTTTTGATATCAGAGAGATTATGCATTAAGAATTGGTACCAACTGGACAAATAGTTAATCAAGTTTACTATTTGGAAGTGCTGAAAAGGCTGGGAGGAAAAGTTAGATGAAAATGACCTGAACTTTTCACCAAAAATTTATAGCTCTTGCATCACGACAATGCACCAGCTCACACAGCACTGTCTATGAGGGAGTTTTTAGCCAGTAAACTATTAACTGTATTGGAACACTCTCCCTACTCACCTGATCTGGCCCCCAACGACTTCTTTCTTTACCCAAAGATAAAGGAAATATTGAAAGGAAGACATTTTGATGACATTCAGGACATCAAGGGTAATATGACGACAGCTCTGATGGCCATTCCAGAAACAGAGTTCCAAAATTGCTTTGAAGTGTGGACTAGGTGTGGGCATAGGTACATAGCTTCCCAAGGGGAATACTTCTAAGGTGACTGTAGTGATATTCAGCAATGAGTTATGTAGCACTTTTTCCGAGGGTGAGTTTGCGCACTTAATTGTCAGATCTCATAGTGTTTTCAGATAGGTTTTATCTTATGTTTTATAACCCAGAATATTGTTATAATTGCTTTATGTGGCAAATATTTGTTTATATTTATCCACATTTTCCCACTTTCTGTTATTTTTTTTTTTTCATTATTATGGAGTCTCAGATGTATTTTTCTAGGTTTACTTTCTTCTCTTTTGAAACTCATCATTTAGAATTTTTTTCAATGAAGTTCTGCCAAGAAAATTTTGGCCCATGTTGCCTTACAAAAGGGGTTTTACTTTGCATTCACTGTTGAAAAAATTTTGTTGCATGTAGAATTCCAAGAATTGTTATTTCTTTTCTGTCTGTATACCTTGAAAACCCCTGATAGTCTTGTGGCTTCCATTGTTGCTGTTACTCTACCTTATACTCCTTTCTAAGCAATCTTTTTTTTTCTCACTAATTTAAAAATAATTGTATTCAAAGTTCTATCTAGCAATAGATTTCTACTTATTTGTTCTTCCTTGGAATTGTTTGGGTTCTAAGTGTTCTGGAAAGTCTAAGAGATTTTCTATTCAAATATTTCTTCTGCCCATTCTCCACCACAACCCCATTCTCTCTCTTCCCAGTTAAACATAGGTTAGCTCCTCTATCCTCCATACCTTTTAATATTTATTTTATATTTCCATCTTTTTCTCTCTGTTCCATTTTTGCTTAATTTCTTTATTCTACCTTCCCTTTCACTACTCTTTTAAAAATTATATCTACTCTACTGATAGACCTCAAGATTGAGTTTTAAGTTACATTATTGTATCATGCATTTCTATAAGTTTTGCTTATTTTTGTTTATATTCTGCTTGCTATAAAACCTTTCTAAATTTCTTGAAACGTATTAAAGATGCCCATTTTATGTTCTGATTTGCATTAATTCCAACATCTGAAAGGTTTCACAATAGCTTTGCCACTTTTTTCACCTGACTCTTTTTCATAATGCTGTATTTCCTTTTGCATTTAGTTATTTTTATCTGTTAAACACTTACATTCCTTGAAACTTATCTGCTCGAATGTTTTTGTAGATAAGTTCCTTTAGAAGTTTTCTGTTTGCTTCTTGGGTGTTGGGGATGCGGCCAGTCTGAGATAACTCAAAATAATTCTTGGTTTTATTCAGCCAACCCAGCGAATGTCAGCTTGGCTCTCATACCTGCATTAGAATCATAATGTGATTGAGAGAGATTTCATTTCCTCCTCCAATCAATATCAATGAATGAGACAGACAGATGTTTTTGCTATTTTCTGAGTGGTAGAATGTGGCAGGGGAAGGAATCATTAAAGTTATGGCCCTTTTTGATTTGAGTAAATGGAGCAAAAACAAAAACCTGGATTCATTTTCTGTTTTCTAAAGACACAACTCCTCAACTTATAAATGTCCAGTGTTACTGAGCATAGCAAAATGTTCAAGAGAAAATTGCCTGCATTTAAGAATATGATTTTTTTCTCCAGTCATAATGGCACAGTAGGTAAACACTGTGCTTGCCTCCTCTCACAACCACATCAAAATTACAACTAAATTACACAACAACCATCATTGAGAATTGCCTGAAGTCTAGTCCTATAACTAAGGATATACAGAAGAAGCCACATTGAGACTGGTAGGAGGGCCAGAGACACGGAATGAGCTAGTCCCACAATTGTGTGTGGCAGTTAAAAATCAGGAGGGATACCTTAGTTGTGGAGGACCTCCAGAGAAGCAAGGTGTCCTAGCTCTACACCAGGTTCCCCAGCCCATAAGTGCCAAGAAGAGGAGACTCCATAATATCTGCCTGTGAAAATCAGTGGGAATTTCATCCAGCTGAGATAGAGGGCTGCTGGAGTCCCAGGCATTCCTCTTAAAGGGCCTACACATAGACTTACTCACTGATAGACTCACTTACTCTGAAACTCCATCACTGGGACAACAGCTGAATAGATGACAAGGACATATAGGGAGGAACTGAATTGAGTGGCCTCAGGGCAAGGGCTGGAGGAGCAGCTTTCTCCCAGACAAAAGTGCATTGTTCCTTTGTTGAGCCTTCCCCCCATGCAGCATGCAGACAGCATATCTGAGTCTCCTTTATCCTGGCTAACACTGTTTGCCCTGCCTTGGTGATTCCCTGAGATCCCACCACACCCAACTTGCAGGGCCACCCAAGCTGCTCCCAGTGGCTTTTCCATACAGACATATTCTTCTGGCTCATGCTGCAGAATTTCCTAAAATCTCTCAAAGATTCACAAACCCCAAACAAGAAGCATCTGGCCTCAGTGTGCCCTGTACCTCTTGCTAAGCAATCCCAAGCCTGGCACTAGTGGTAGCCAGCCTTAATTCACAGTTTACCTTCTCTCAGACACCTACAAGCCAAGTACAAGTGGCAGATATCTGCAAAACACATTATTGCTCATAGTAAGTGGCCCCAGGCTGCACACATGAAGCAGCTTACCATGGCCTGAGGCAGAGCCCCTTGCAAGAACCCCAGAACCAGCACACTAAATGACCAGCATCAGACCACACCATAGCACCACTCAACCACCTCCACAAACCATACACACAAAGTACAGACTGAGCAGACACCAGAGCTCTGCTAAAGTGAACCCTGCTTTCTATCAGCCCCTGCATAACTCCTCCACTGTAGTCACAGCCAGTCCTCACAATCAATCAGCTTGAAGATCAATCTCTCCCATTGACATGCAAACAGCTACCAAATCTCAACTACAACAGGAGGACATGCACAACCTATACAAAGGATGTACTTGGAGCATCCAGCTCAGATGACAAGGGAGACAATGCTAGTGGGCCCCACAGGACACCTACTTCATAAGGCCACTCTATCAAACCGGAGACATAGCAGCCCTACCAAGTACATAGAAACAAACACAGGGAGGCAGCTAAAATGAGGAGACAAAGAAACATGTCCCAAATGAGAGAATAGAACAAAGCTCCAGAAAAAGAACTAAACAAAATGGAGACAAGCAATCTACCTGATGCATAGATCAAAGCATTGGTTGTATGGATGATCAATAAACTTAGGGGAAGAGTAGATGAACTCAGTGAGAACTATAACACAGAGATAGAAAACATAAAAATGGAGATAGAAAACATAAAAGCAAACCACTCAGAAATGAAGGATACGGTAACTGATAAGGATACATCAGAAGGAATCAACAGTAGATTTGATGAGACAGAGGGTTGAATCAGTAATTTGGAAGATAAGGTATCAGGAAATACCCAATTAGAACAGCGAAAAGGAAAAAGAATCTTAAAAAAATGAGGCTAGTTTAAGGGGTCTCTAGGACAACATCAAGCATACCAACATTCACATTTTAGGGGTACCAGAAGGAGAGAGAGCAAGAAATTGAAAATCTGTTTGAAGAAATAATGGCAGAAAAGTTCCCAAACCTGGTGAAGGAAATTGACATGCAAGCCCAGGAAGCACAGAGTCTCAAACAAGATGAACCCAAATAGGCCCACACAAAGACGCATCACAATTAAAATGCAAAAGGTTGAAGACAAGAGTCTTAAAAACAGCAAGAGAAAAGCAGTTAGTTACCTATAGGGAGCTGCCATAAGACTGTCAGCTGATTTCTCAATATCAACTTTGCAAGCCAGAAGGGATTGGCAGGAAATATTCAAAGTGACATAAAGTAAGGACCTACAACCAAGATTACTGTATCCACCAAAGCTATCATTTAGAATTGAAGGACAGATAAGGAGCTTCCCAGACAAGAAAAAGCTAAAGGAGTTCATCAACAACCAGACTAGTGTTATAAGAAATGTTAAGGGGACTTCTTTAAGAACAAGAAGAAAAAAAAGATAAAAATATAAATATAAATAATAAAATGACAATAACTACATATCTATTAACAATTACTTTAAATGTAAATGGATTAAATGCTCCAATGAAAAAACATAGGGTGCCTGAATGGATAAGAAAGCAATACTTTTACATATGCTGCCTACTAGAGACTCACTTCAGATCAAAAGACACACACAGACTGCAAGTAAAGGAGTGGAAAAAGATATTTCATGGAAAAAAAAAAGCTGGCATAGTAATATCAGACAAAATATACTTTAAAACAAAGTGTATAATAAGAGACAAAAAATGATCCAGTAATCCCACTTCTAGGTATTTATCCAAAGAAACACAAAACACTACTTCTAAGGGACACGAACATCCATATGTTCATTGCAGCGATATTTACAATAGCCAAGATATGGGAGCAACATGGGTGTTTATCAATTGATGAATAGATAAAAAAGAGGTGGGTACCTACAGTGGAATTGTACTCAGCCATAAAAAGAATGAAATCTTGCCATCTGCAACAACATGGTTGGACCTAGAGAGTATTGTGCTAAGTGGACTAAGTCAGACAGAGAAAGACAAATGCCACATGATTTCACTTTGGAATCCAAAGAGCAAAACAAACAAACAAAACAGAAACAAAGTCATCGATACAACTGGGATGGGGGGTTGAGGAGTGGGTGAAAGGGGGAAGGGATTAAGAAGTACAAATTGGTTGTTACAAAGTAGTCATGGGGATGTAGGGTATAGCATAAGGAATATAGTCAATAATATTTTAATAAATATGCATGGTGTCAGATAAGTAGTAGGTTTATCAGGGTGATCACTTCAAAGTTATATAAATGCCTAATCACTACGTTGTACACCAGAAACTACTGAAACATTGTATATCAAGAATAAGATTTTATTTTACATATATATGAAATATAGATATAGATATAGATATGTATATATCTATATATATCTATCTATCTATATATATATATATATATATATATATATATATATATATAGATATAGATATAGATATATACTTTTTTTAGTTTTTCACAGGAAGTCTCGGTACATAAGCTGCCCTATTTCCAGAAATTGACAAAGCATTTTTCTTTAATATCTGAGGTGAAAATTTTCATTATTTCAACTGGTGATATTGATTTGCATTATCATTATACTTATTTTTGGATTTATATACATTCTGCTTTGTATTTTTCCTTGAACATGCTTTCCATTCTCTTCCTATTTCTTTGTATTGATCAAGGTGTTTTCAGTCCACTTCCCCTCTTTTTTTCTCTTTCTATGTTTGGCAGTTTTACAATAATATTGTTTCTGTTGAGCTTGCTCTTCAATTTTAACAAGCATAACTGATGTAGAAAATCTAATCTTAATCAACATTTATATACTTCTCTCAAACAATAGAAGATCTTAAAGTACTTAACTTTGATCATTTATTCCCATCTTACATGCCATTACTTTTCATATCTCTTCTACCTTGATATTTTTAAATCTCTTAAATTAGCATTATGTTTATTATTTATTTATATAGTCAAAGCTTGTTTGGATTTACTAACTTATGTATTGATATCTCTCCTTCTTATTCTTCTTACATCTCAGAAAGTCTTTCTGAGATCCTTTCATTTCCTCCAGAAATATATTTTAAGGAGTTCTTTTGATGTGTTCATCTTTATGTAAAAATGTCTTTATTCTGCCCTAATTCTTGAATTCTGAATTTGCATTCTTTTTCTCTCAGCACACTAACATATGCCAGCTGCTTTCTGGCTTATGTGATGGCTACTGAGAAGCATGATATGCAATTATTATTCTGTTGTAGGAAATCTATGTTTTTCCTCAGGTTGTTTTTAACTTCTGCTCCTGATTAAGATGGTTCTGTTTACTGAGATCAATAACCCCTCCCCTCTCCAGGTTTCCCCCCCTGTTGTCTGTTAGTTTTCCTGTTGGCAGTTTCCCTGTTTCTGTTTTAAAATTTGAGACTGTGAGCTAATATTTTGGAGTGCTTTATCTGTAAGCATTCATTTATTCTGGGTCCAAGTACTATCGCTCCATATACGTTTTGCATTTTATTTCTTTTTGATAGGCATACACAAAGAATCTCACCCATGTAGCAGTGTAGGAAAATTTTTATAGTAGTATAATTTAGAAATCCTAACTGTGGACAGTGGTTATCAGTTCTTAGGGGAAGCTAGTATTTTTGGCCCACCTGAGCAATACTGAGACAGAAGAACTTACTCCATGCAACGTCTTAGCATAGGGTGGATCTTCCTTTCTTTTTCTTTTCTTTTCTTTTCTTTTCTTTTCTTTTCTTTTCTTTTCTTTTCTTTTCTTTTCTTTTCTTTTCTTTTCTTTTCTTCTCTTCTCTTCTCTTCTCTTCTCTTCTCTTCTCTTCTTTTCTTTTCTTTTCTTTTCTTTTCTTTTCTGTTTTGCTAGTCCACCATTTTAGGACAGTGCAATCCCATGTGAGTTCTGGTTTTGTCCTGAAGGATCAAATTCCCCGTGGCCTATCCCTGTGGGTGTTAAAATCTCTTGTATAATGACACCTTCTTGGTTTAACCACCTCTTTTCTCCCTCCCCACACCATTGTAGGGCTTCTACAGCATCAGCTTCCATGTTCCTTTAACCTTTGGCTTCTGGTTCATCTTATTCTTCATTATTCTCAGTGATGTATTTCCTCATGTCTATTATATGCTATCACAATAATTGTTAAGTTTTCTACTTCACATTATCTGTAATTTGTAATTATACATTATTGTGCAATTCGGATTAACCTTTATCTCCCTCACAATTTATTCAACTCTATCACAGGATGAAACATGTATATTTGGCTGATTCATGATGGTCCCAGAATCTAGCACAGTTCCAGGCACAAAGTTTATGTTCCGTAAATATATGATGAGTGAATGAATATAAAGAACCTGGAAAGGACAATGAAAAATTAACACATTATCTATTAAGTGTTAGAATGTAGGCTCTGTACTGGAAGATGAAGAAAATTGGAGCTGATTTTAAGATGAAGAAAAGTACCAAAAGAAAAGACATTGTCCCTCTATAACCGCTGGAGAAATACAGAGAAAAGAACTGAATTTTATGATTAGCTTTATAATTTACCAGGTGATTTTGGAAATGTTGCTCATGTTCTATTTTTTTAAGGACAGATAATAATGCTTATCTGGTAAGGTTGCCATGAGGACTAAGTAAAATAAAGGCTATAAAATGTCACCTAACGTATAGTCTGGATTTACTAATAACCTTAGCACTTCTTCACGAAGAAAACTTTAAAAGAGAATTTACTTAGATGAAAAAAATAGACTCATTTTTAAGAAGTCCTGCCTGAGTATAACGATGTGCAAGAATGGGCCAGCGAGCTTTCCTGCATGTGGGGCCGTTGTGATTATGAACAGTGGGTTTGAGTCAGCCTGTCTTGAGGGATGGGGTGGCTTAAGTGGCCATTTAACTCTTTCTTAACTATGAGCCCTGATTAATTGCACGTATCCAGGGAGAACAGCAAAGTTTCCTTGAAGATTTATTTCCCCCTTAACTGACTGAAAAGCTTGTTCTACATTTAAAAGTGTTAGTATTAGGTATTTAAATCACTTCTCACTCTCTCACATTAGTACTAATATGCTCAGAGTTATATCATCTTAATGAGGCATCTTGATAATGATGTGCTTCACCTGTGATCTCGAAGAAGAAAAATAAGCCTTCTGGCTATAGAGGGACAGCTGTTCCCACAAGCTCAGTATTCCCACTGAATATGAACTTCCTTCCAGAGAGAGCATGCAAGGACTCCTTCCAGGTGAAAGATGAAGAGCAGAAGGAAGGGAGAGAACTTTAAAAAATAGCTGTTTAAGATTTTATCATCTCTTCTTGGGTAGGTTCTATCCCAAAGTCCTTGACCTCAAGACACTTAATAATTGAAAAAAGGTATGATTTCGAAGTGATATTAAATCTCACCTTCAATTTGGCTGTTCAGAGAGCATGCACATATCAGAAGGCTACCTACATGATGTGACTTAAAGGACATCAGAAACTATATTCTTCATCCTGAAATGTTAGCCTCTATATAGTATTTCACCATTGTGGTTGATTCCTACTTTTAAAATGAAAATGGAAATATCTTTAATACAGATGCTGTTGGACTTACAACGGTGATATATGCCAATAAACCCATCATAAATTGAAAATATCGTAAGTAGAAAATGCATTTAATACACTTAATGTACCAAACATTCTAGCCTTGCCTAGTCTACCTTAAGCATGCACAGAACACTTATGTTAGCCTACAGTTGGGCAAAATCATCTCCCTGGTGCTACCCAGCATCACAAGAGAGTGTTTTACTACATATTGCTGGCCCAGAAAAGATCAACATTCGAAGTATGGTTTCTATTGAATGCACATCACTATTGCACCATTGTAAGGTCGAAAAACTGTAAGTTGAACCATTATAAGTTGGGACCATATGCCCATTGAATTGGCTACACTAGGATATCAGATGTTTATAAAATATGTTGCATATTCTAGGTGGCGCATAAAGAGATTAAATAATCCTGAAATATTTTGCATCATTATAGCTGCCTCCTTGAATCTACTTCATCCCTTCCCCATAATAGCCAAACAAAAGCTACAAAGATGTTCTATTGCCATGAGCTGACAGTATAATTTGCTCCCTCTTTAAACCATGGCAGGTTAAAAACACAGTGAGAACTCAGTATTCCTCAGGTCAAAGTCATTACTTTAGATTTGTTTCAGGTTTTAGATCTACACACATTATCTAGAGGAATAGAGAGTGTCTTCTCTTCTTCAACAACTTCACAAAAGTACTCCTAAAAGCCATTCTGTTCCCACAAGGGAGGCCAGTGTGACGATCAAGCCAATACACAAAGGAGGGTAGACTCACAGATAAATACAGGCTGTGTTTATCACACCTAAAGCCTAAATTCTTACTTTCATGAGCCAATATGGATTTTTTTACCAAAAACAAACAAAAAACATGAGTTGAGTTTTCTGTTACTTGCTAGTATACCCATCTTGCTCTTTAATTGGTTATTCCAGGGGCACAAGGATGGATCAACATATGCAAATTGACCAATGTGATACACCACATAAACAAAATAAAGGATTAAAATCACATGATCATATTAATAGATGCAGAAAAACATTTGACAAGATACATCCACTTATTATTAAAACACTTAATCATAGAAGCATAGAAGGAAAGTACTTCAACATAATAAAGGTCATGTATGACAAACTCTCAGCTAATATCCTAGTTAATGGTGAAAAATTGAAAGCTTTTCCTCAAAGATCAGAACAAGAAGTGATGCCCCATCACCACTGTTATTCAACATAGTATTGGAAGTCTTAGCCAGAGCAATCAGGCAAGAGAAAGGCATCCAAATTGGGAATGAAAAAGTTAAATTGTCACTTGTTGCAGATGATATGATTCTTTAATATAGAAAAACCCTAAATACTCCACCAAAAAACTATTAGAAACAATAAACTAATAAAGTTGCAGGATATAAAATCAATGTACAAAAATCCATTGCATTCCAATATACTAACAACAAAATTTCACAAAAAGAAAAAAAAAACAAAAACAAAAAAACCAATTCCTTTTGCAATTGCAAAATAAAGAATAAAATACCTAGGAAGAAATTTAACAAAGGATCTGAAGGACTTAGACACTGAAAACTATAAGACATTATTAAAAGAAATTGAAGAAGACACAAAGAAATGGAAAGATAATCCATGTTCATGGATGGAAGAATCAACATAGTTAAAATGGCCATATTACACAAAGCAATATACAGATTTAATGTAATCCCTATCAAATCCTAATGATATTTTAAAGGAAGTAGGACAAAAAAAAAATAATCAGATTTGTATGGAATCACAAAAGACCCTGAATAGCCAAAGTAATCCTAAGAAAAAAGGATAAAGTGGGATGTCAATTTACAATACAAAGCAATTATAATCAAAACAGCTTGGTGTTGGCAGAAAAACAGACACACAGACCAACAGAATAGAAATGAGAACCCAGAAACAAACCCACATATATATGCGCAGATAATTTTCGACAAAGCACCCCAAAACATACAATGGAGAAAAGAAAGCCTCTTCAATAAATGGTGCTGGGAAAATTGGAAATCCATGCACAAAAAAAATGAAACTAAGAGTGACATCATAAAATGGCTGCATGAGATGAGCCTCTTGAACTCTTCCCTGGAATTTACAACAAATTGAACAACTATAATTCCACAAAGGACTCCCTACGCAGCAGAAAGGCAAGACTAAGAGGTACACTACTGAAATCACCTAAAGGTGGGCAAATTGAGAGAGCAGGGGAGGAGGGAAGGGAGAAGTGCTGAAATGGGGCTGCACAGGCGAGGACACAGACCTAGCTTGGTGCTCCGAGCTCGCTGCTTTCTGGAACTACCGCAGCTGTGGGAGAGGGAAGACCTTGGACTGCTAGGGCTCCGCTTACGTCCCACAGGGCTGAGGGGACAGCATATAACACAGCTGGATCCAACACTCACCAAAGAGATCTTGGAACAAAGACTAAGGGAAGAAGACTGAAAACGGTGGTGTAAGACCTCACTGCCGCAGAGAACGGAAGCCTTAGTCACTAAGTCTAGCCGCCCTCTCCTCACCCTCCCAGAGCTCACCCTGCCCGCACCTGCCCAGTGCTAGAAGTGGAACATAAGCAGTGTCAGATCAAAAGAACAGAATATTTACAGTTCTGAGAACTATGGTCCACAGACATGGACTCGCAGCCCAACTAGTTCCGGCAAAGGGGAGGGAGCAGTAGAAGCAGGACTGGCTATGGTGGTGGTTGCTGCCATTGCTCTGGGCCACCTCTTACAACCCACCCTGCCCCTGTCCCCACCTATCTGGGCGGATCCCTGCAGGAGTAAACAGAACTGCTGAAACACACGGGCTCTGAATCTGGTGCAGGAAGAGCTTTGGAACTTCAGAAACTTTCCGCATCCCCACATGGAGGTGGCGCTGTATGACCCAGGAAAACTGTTTACAGAGGAGAAGCCCATCTCCCAGGGAATCCCCCCATTGTGTGAGAAGTTGGAATAGTACAGAGAAAATATAACACTACAGTTTGAGAGAGAATAAAAGGCTGCAGTCGGAGAGAAAATAAAACATTCTACCAACACCTACTGGAAAACAAAAGAAAGACCTTTTCCTATCAACCTATTGCATAATCCACTCCTGTAGATGTCTAGGAAGACAAATAATAAACCATTAATTGCCATGAATAACCGAGGCAACAAGACAGCTCAGAAAGAAAATGAACAGACTACAGAAAATGAACTTAAAGACATGAAATATGTGACTTAAATGACAGAGAATTCAAGATTGCAGTTCTGAAAAAACTCAACGAGATGCAAGAAAACAGTGACAGGCAGTTTAATGAACTCAGAAACACAATCAAAGAACAAAATGAACATTTTACCAAAGAGATTGAAATTTTTAAAAAGAACCAAATAGAATTTCTGGAGATTAAGAATGCAGTAAAAGAAGTGAAGAATGAAATAGCCAGCTGAGGTAGCAGATTTGACCAGATGGAGGAAAGAATCAGTGACATCGAAGATAGAAATCTGGAAATGACACAGATGGAAGAAGAAAGAGACTTGAGACTTAAAAGAAATAAAAAAAACTCTACAAGAACTTTCTGACTCCATCAGAAAGAGCAATATAAGAATAATGGGCATACCAGAAGAAGAAGAAAGAGAGAAGGGAACAGAGAATATATTCAAACAAATTGTTGATGAGAACTTCCCAAACTTGTGGAAAGAACTGGATCCTAGAATCCAAGAAGCAAATAGAACACCTAATTACCTCAACCCCAACAGGCCTTCTCCAAGGCACATTGTATTGAAGCTGTCAAAAGACAACAACAAAGAAAGAATCCCAAGACAGCCAGGGAAATGAAGATGGTAACCTACAACGGAAAGACCATTAGAATATCATCAGATTTTTCAGCAGAAACTGTACAAGCCAGGAAGGAGTGGAACCAAATACTCAAACTATTGAAAGAGAGAAATTATGAGCCAAGAATACTATAGCCAGCAAAGATATCCTTTAGATATGAAGGAGGAATAAAGACCTTTCCAGACATACAGAAGCTGAGGGAATTTTCTAACACACTACCTGCACTACAAAAAATACTGAAGGAGGCTATTTGACCAGCATCAATAGGGATAATTTGTGGCAACCAAAACATAAAAGGAGGGAGAGTAAAGGCCTGAACCGGAATATGGGAATAGAGAAAGTAAGCGTGCTGAAGAAAATGGAGTACTCTAAACATCAAACTTTCTTTTACAGAAACTTAATGGTACTCACTCAAAAAAAAAAAAAAAAAAAAAAAAAAAAAAAATCAGAACTGCAATATATAAAGTAGTAAAAGAAGAAACAGAGGGAAACATCATAGAATACCACCACACAGAAATAATAGACAACAACAAAAAGGGAAAGAAACAATGGAGACACAGTCTTACCAGAAAACTAAAGATAGAATGATAAGCAATCCTCACATACCAATAATCACCCTAAATGTAAATGGACTGAACTCACCAATAAAAAGGCACAGAGTAGCAGATTGGATCAAAAAACTAAACCCAACCATATGCTGTCTCCAAGAGACAAATCTCAGCTAAGTGAAAGGGTGGAAATTGACACTCCAAGCAAATGGCATCCAGAGAAAATCAGGTGTAGCTATACTGATATCAGATGAAACAGACTTCAGGATAAAAAAGGTAACAAGAGACAAAGATGGACATTTCATAATGATAAAGGGGACTATACAACAAGAAAACATAACAGTCATCAATATTTATGCCCCCAATGAGGGAGCACCGAAATATACCAAGCAACTACTAACAGAACTAAAGGGAGAAATTGACCAAAACAGAATTATACTAGGGGGCTTAAATACATCATTGACAGCTATGAATAGATCATCCAAACAGAAAATAAAAAAATAGCAGCCCTAAATGACACATTAGATAAAATAGACATAATTGACATATATACAGCACTTCATCCTAAAACATCAGACGATGCATTCTTTTCTAGTGTCCCTGGAACATTCTCAAGGATAGCCATATATTGGGACATAAAACTAGCCTCAGTAAATTTAAGAAGATTGAAATCATACCAAGCATAGTCTCTGATAACAAGGCTTTGAAATTGGATATCAACTGCAAAAAGAAAGCAGGAAAAACCACAAATACATGGAGATTAAACAACATATTTTTAAAGAATAACTGGATCAAAGAAGAAATAAGAGAAGAGATCAAAAGATACAAGGAAACAAATGAAAATGAAAATACATCCTACCAACGTTTTTGGGATGCAGTGAAAGCAGTTTTAAGAGGGAAATTTATATCACTACAGGCCTGTCTCAAGAAACAAGAAAAATTCCAAATAAATGACCTCATGTTAGACCTTAAAAAACTAGAAAAAGAACAGTTGAAACCCAAGTTCATCAGAAGAAAGAAAACAATAAAAATCAGACCAGAACTAAATGAAATAGAAAACAAAAACACAATAGAAAAAAATAAATATGACAAAGAGCTGGTTCTTTCAAAAGATTAATAAAATTGACAAACCCTTGGCTAGACTCACTAAGATAAAAAGAGAGAAGACACTAATATACAAAATCAGAAATGAAAGAAGGAAAGTTATTGTGGATGCCACAGAAATACAAAGGGTCATCCAAGAATATTATGAAGGACAGTATGCCACCAAATTCAGTAACTTAGAAGAAATGGACAAGTTCTTAGAAATATATAGCCTTCCTAGGCTGAATTATGAAGAATTGGAAACTCTAAATAGAGTGACAACCAGTAAGGAAATTGAATCAGTCATCCAAAACCTTCTCAAAAGCAAAAGTCCAGGACCAGATGGCTTCACTAGTGAATTCTACCAAACCTTCAAAGAGGATCTAATACCAATCCTGCTCAAACTCTTCCAAAAAATTGAAAAAAAGACAATACTCCGTAACTCATTTTACGAGTTCAACATTACCCTGATACCAAAACCTGGTAAGGACAACCCCCAAAAAAGAAAACTACAGACCAATATCTCTGATAAATACAGATGCAAAATTCCTAAACAAAATTCTAGCAAATCGAATACAATACATTAAAAATATTATTCATCACAATCAAGTGGAGTTCATCCCCGGGGCACAAGGATGGTTCAACATCCGCAAATTCATCAATGTGATACATCACATAAATAAAATAAAGGACAAAAATCATATGATTATATCAATTGATGCAGAAAAAGCATTTGACAAGATACAACATTCATTTATGATTAAAACACTTAATAAAATAGGTATAGAAGGAAAATACCTTAACCTGATAAAGGCCATATATTACAAACCCTCAGCTAATCTCATAATTAATAGTGAAAAACTGAAGCCCTTTGCTTTACGTTCAGGAACATGACAGGGCTGTCCCCTATCACCTCTGCTTTTCAACATAGTGTTGGAAGTCCTTGCCAGAGCAATAAGGCAAGACAAAGAAATAGAAGGTATCTAAATTGGGAATGAAGAATTTAAATTGTCACTCTTTGCAGATGACATGATGCTATATATAGAAAACCCTAAAGACTCCACCAAAAAGCTATTAGAAACAATCAACAAATACAGTAAAGTTGCCGGTACAAAATCAATGTACAAAAGTCCATTGAATTCCTATATACTAACAATGAAATCTCAGAAAAAGAAAAAAAAAATCCTTTTACAATTGCTGCAAAAAGAATAAAATACCTAGGAATAAACTTAACCAAGGACACAAAAGACCTTTATGCTGAAAACTAGAAGACATTTTTAAAAGAAATTGAAGACACAAAGAAATGGAAAGACATTCCGTGCTAAGGGATTGGAAGAACCAACATAGTTAAAATGGCCATATTACCCAAAGCAGCATATAGATTTAATGCAATCCCCATCAAACTCCCAATGGCATTTTTTAAAGAAATAGAACAAAAAGTCATCAGATTTGTATGGAACCACAAAAGACCCCGAATAGCCAAAGCAATCCTAAGAAAAAAGAATGCTGGAGGTATTACACTCCCTGACTTCAGCTTGTACTACAGGGCAACAATAATCAAAACAGCATGGTATTAGCAGAAAAACAGACACACAACCCAATGGAATAGAATTGAGAATCCAGAAATAAACCCACATAAATATAGACAGATAATTTTTGACAGAGAAGCAAAAAACATACAATGGAGAAGAGACAACCTCTTCAATAAATGGTGCTGGGAGAATTGGATAGCTACATGCAAAAGAATGAAACTAGACTCCTATCTGTCACCATGTACCAAAATTAATTCAAAATGGATCAAAGACTTAAGCATAAGACCTGAAACAATAAACTGCATAGAAGAAAACATAGGTACTAAACTTATGGACCTTGGGTTCAAAGAGCATTTTATGAATTTGACTCCAAAACAAGGGAAATAAAAGCTAAAATAAATGAATGGGACTATATGAAACTTAAAAGCTTCACCACAGCAAAAGAAACCATCGACAAAATAAAGAAGCAACCAAGTGAATGAGAGAAGATTTTTGCAAACAGTGCCTCCGATAAGGGGCTAATATCCAATTATACAAGGAACTCATACAACTCAACAACAAAAAAACAACCGAATTGAAAAATGGGCAGAGGACCTGAAGAGACATTTCTCCAAAGAGGACATACAAATGGCAAACAGACATGAAAAAATGCTCAGCATCACTAATCATCAGAGAAATGCAAATGAAAACCTCATCCCAGTTAGAATGGTTTTCATCAACAAGTCAAATAATAACAAGTGTTGGAAAAGCTGTGGAGAAAAAGGAACCCTCAGACACTTGGTGGGAATGCAGACTGGTGCAGCCACTATGGAAGGCAGTGTGGAGCTTCCTCAAAAAATTATGAATAGAATTACCATATGACCCAGCAATCCCTCTCCTGGGTATCTACCCAAAAAATCTGAAAACATTTATACATAAAGACAAGTGTTTTCCAATGTTCATTGCAGCTTTATTTACGGGTGCCAAGACATGGAAACAACCAAAATGTCCTTCGATAGATGAATGGATAAAGAAGTTATGGTATATATACACAATGGAATACTATTCGGCAGTAAGAAAAGATGATATAGGAACATTTGTGACAACATGCAGGCATATTGAGATTATAATGCTAAGTGAAATAAGTCAGACAGAAAAAGTAGAGAAACATATGATTTCACTGATACATGGTATATAAACCGAAAACAACAAAAGAACAAGACAAACAAATGAGAAACAAAAACTCATAGACACAAACAATAGTTTAGTGGTTACCAGAGGGTAAGTGGGGAGGGGGGTGGTAGATGAGGGTAAAGGGGATCAAATATATGGTGATGGAAGGAGAACTGACTCTGGGTGGTGAACACACAATGTGATTTATAGGTGATGTAATACAGAATTGTATACCTGAAATATGAAACTTTACTAACAATTGTCACCCCAATAAACTTTAATTTAAAAAAAAGAATGAAACTGGATTGCTATCTGTCACTATATATCAAAACTAACTCAAAATGGATAAAAGACCTAAACATAAGACCTGAAACGATAAGTTGCATAGAAGAAAGCATAAGTACCAAGTTTATAGATCTTGAGTTCAGAGAAGATTTTATGAATTTGACCTCAAAGGCAAGGGGTGCAAAATAAAAAAATAAATGAATGGGACTATTCCAAACTGAAAAATTCTGCACAGAAAGAAATCATTAAAAAATAAATCAAAGAGGCAACCAACCGAATGGCAGAAGATATTTGCAAGCAACACCTTCAATGACTGGCTAGGATCCAAAATATATAAAGAACTCATACAACAAAAAAACAAACAATCCAATTAAAAAGTGGGCAGAGGACATGAATAGCCACTTCTCCCAGGGAGACATACAAATGGCCAAAAGATATATGAAAAAAATGCTCAACTTCACTAGCTATTAGGGAAATACAAATGAAAGCCACAATGATTTACAACCTCACACCTGTTAGAATGGCTATTATTAACAAGACAAGTAATATCAAGTGTTGGAAAGATTGTGGAGAAAAAGGAACCCTCATACACTGCTGGTAGGAAGATAAATTGGTACAGCCCCTATGGAAAACAGTATGGAGGTTACTCAAAAAATTAAGAATAGAATTACCATATGACCCTTTTCTGAGTATCTACCCCCCAAAAATCTGAAAACATTTATCCTTAAAGATATATGTGCCCCCATGTTCATTGCAGCATTGTTCATGGTGGCCAAGACACAGAAACTACTGAAGTGACCTTCCATAGATGATTGTAGAAAGATGTGAAATATATACACAATGGAATACTACTCTGACATAAGATGAAATACTGCTCTTTGCAACAACATGGACGGATCTTGAGATTTTCATGTTAAGTAAAATGTCAGACAGGAAAAGTTGAGAACCATATGTCTTCATATGTGGGATATATAACTGAAAGTAACAAACGAACAAGACAATCAAACAAAGAAACGGAAAAAAAAATCATAGACACAGACAATAGTTCACTGGTTACCAGAGGGTAAGGGGGCAAGGGGATAACAGAAGAGGTTAAATATATGGTGATGGAAGGAGAGCAGACTCTGGGTGTTGAGCACACAATGCAATATACAGATGTTGTATTATAGGAATGTATACTTGAAACCTATAAAATTTTACTAACCAATATAACCCCAATAAATTTAATAAAGAGAAAAAAAAATTATTGGTTATTAATGAATAATGGTTCTGTTCTCTTTTAGATTCCTAAGTCTGGTGAAATATTGCATAGAGGCTAATATTTCCTTATTTCAGTATTACTGCACAGTGGCAGTAAATGGTGTTGGGGAGCAGATAGGGAACATTTCATAAAGGAAGAGATAAGAGTGGTCACTGAGGAACCGATAAACATTCTCTGGGTAGGTCAGGCAAGGTGCAAGTATTCCTGAAAAGTAAAAAATAAACAAACAAACAATAACAAAAACGTACTGTCAAAAATATGCCTCAGTACAGCTAAGTTAGGTTTTCTGTTAATCTCTAAATTAAAAAGTTTTTCAAATTGCATTGACTGGCTTCATGAAAAATTTTCCTTTTTTTATGAACAAAGAAAAGTTATTAGAGACAAATGCTGCACCAGGCCCAAGAACTGAAATGCTTTTGGTGAGGTTGGAGAAGTTTCTAAAGCAGCTACTTCAGGATTTGGTGACAGCAAACACGTTATGTGTTATATCAAATTATGCCACAGATTTATCTGATGTGACCTCAACTCTACAAACTCAGTGACATTTTAAATTTAAATCGTGTCTCTCAAGTTTAGGATAGGCCTTTATAGGCAAAAATGTCAAATTCATCACCTGGGCTGTGAGGCAACACCCCCTGTGGTTCAGGTGTCACGTAGGTCCTGGCAGAACAGCTCCTCCAGCTTTGGCTTTTCAATTCCTTCCTGTAAGAGCTCACACTATTTTCTGGGGCCAGGCTGGGAAGCTGATATATTGAAAACAAATTTTTTTTGTTTTCTCATTTTTTAATTTCATCAAAACCATATTGTTTTCTCAGTTTTTAATTTCATCATTCTTTCTCCTTAGAGCCCACCTACATCTCTTCCTTCTCTTTAGCATATGACTACATTTCTTCATATAAATAAATCAGCTGATGCAAATAGACAAACAGGCCATTTATTTTTCTTAAGCTTAACTGGGACATTTTGTGGCTTCTTTACTATAATTGAGGAACCAGATATTAACATTTACCCAGCAGAAATGCATTAATATATTAAAGCCAAGAACATACTGAGATGATGTGTAGAATAATAGGATATATTTAAATGTTGATTAGTAGGTAGATCCAAATAGCTATATGATAAGAGTAGGAAGGCAGGTAGGAGCTCTGAGCTGATCTGCAGCGATGTTCTGATGAATGTACTCCTCGTTACTTCCTACTAACTGACCCTTATTTGGTTGTATAGAAGGGACACATAAATAAATCTTGGAGACTGTAATTTAAAGACAGCCAATATTGTCAACTAAGCCTTTGGAAGGAGATGTAATTTGTCTAGTCTGCATAGTTACCTCTTCGTTTACCACAACAAGCTTCATAAATCCTGAAACTGAGGCCACCTGAATCACTAATGCTGTCAAAAGAGGTTTGCACAGAATTCACTTAAAATCAACAGATTCCTTGCCATTCATTTGTAATACAAAACCAGAACACATGATTTTTAAGTTGGTCCCTCAAGCGTTCTGTATTGAGTGACAAAAGCTTATTAATCATAGATCCATCATCAAATGACATTTGAAAAAGTAAACCATTGCCTTCTTGAAGTGAGAGCATCAGATAAATTACATGCTAAAATAAGGAAATTGATGTCTAAAAGAGCTTCCTTTTGTCTTAAAAGAGAGACTCAGGCCAGCTCCCCATGTTGGAGTTTAGCAAAAGGACTGAGAAGAGTTTTCCCCCAATGGGAATCTAGGCTGACAGAAGCACAATTGTCAAATGAGACAGGAGTATTTTCTGATGGTTTCCTAGCTAATAAGTCACATATTTGGATTACTATCTGGTCTGTATAATTCCAAACATCACGCATTTAAACTAACAACTTGTACCTACTTCTTTGCATATATGGTTTTATAAGCATAACCTTCAACTAAAAGGCATAAATTCAGATCAACTTTTGTAAAGTGCTTTCATATGAAACTTCTGGGCTTTGAAAGTTGAAATCTTATGTGCATTGCCTTTTCATAATGGAAAATCTCCTAGGCTTGAAGTCCCAAATTGAAAACCCAAAACTGTGCATAATCAATTCAGTACTGGGATGATTAGGCTTTCTTACTTCGTCTGTTCTGGCCATTGCAATTCTAATTAAATGAATGCAGGAACTCTTATTTTGGCACTTTGCATCTACCAGCTTTTCATTCAACTAGATTGTTAGCCCCTTCTTACCTGCCTGGCACATACATAGGATGGGCTTTTTCTCCCGAGAAATTTATGTCACCTTCTACCCTCTTATTTGATCATAGTGGTGATGACACTTGGCAATGGAGTCCCTTTGTGATTAGTAGACAATGAGAAAAGGCTCCATAGTACCTGCCCATCAGACTTTGAACCAGGGAACTGCAATGTATTTTCTTTCTTCTATTTTCTGAATGGGAGTTTTAATTGCAATTATCCTGCCTGTGTGGAGTGTGTGAGTGTGTGTGTGTGTGTGTGTGCACTTCCTTTACTTTAGCCTATTCAGTGTCACTTCTCTCATATTAGAAAGTAATTCAGTGGCATGACTTCAGAGCAGCAGAGACCAATAAGACAAGGGCAGAAGAGGAGAGCAGCTTTGTTTGTGAACATGGGATGGAGATTCCCTTGGGAGCTGCTAGAACTAACTAGAAATAACTGTGGATGGTTGAGACCAAGTGGTTATGGAGGAGAGGACAAGAAAATAACAGAGATGGATTGATCTTGTATATGTACACTGCTGGAATATAGGAACATTGGATTAAAAGGGTCTTCTCCTTATCAGTGTGCTGCATCTAATCTAACCATTGGATGGGGCACTGACAGGCACCCGGTGTTCAATTGGCATTTAATAATGATAGTAAAATGATGCCTTTTCTCTGTCAATCCTTTCAGGGAAGCAACTGTCTGGCAACAAGACACGTGACTACTGCCTTTCCTGTGTGATGTATACTTGAAGTGCATAAAATTACAGAAATTGTGACCCGTGTTGCTGAGTTTTGTAAGAGAATTGAGATATTTCATATTATAAAAATAATTCAAAATTGTCCCTGCCTAATATTGTTTCAAAAGCATCATTTTCACCCATAATGATAATGCACTGAGAACATTCTGTTCATTCATTCGTTCCCTATTCTTTCATTTATATTCATTCACACTCTTAGTCATTGTTGTTCGTGGTATGAAAATATATGCTAAAAAGAATCTATAGACTCATCCATTTTTGGTAACATTTATTGATTTAAATATTTTATGTGACATTTTGGGTTTATACCGTAAATAAATGCATGAATTAAACAGTTTTGTAATGAATATGTAAATATAACACACAACAGTCATTTCTAATTTGTTTTATAAGAATCCCAGGTTTTTACCTCTCATTTTTCATATATAAATTTACCTTGTTCTGCAGTCTGTAAATACCAAGACACTTCACATAATGAAACATGCTATTTACACTGTGCATGATTTAGCATAATTACAAATAAACATAATCAAATAAGTAAAAAGTGGAGTAACATGAAGAGCAAAGAAGATACAGTGGACATTTATAATCCTATAGGCGCTTGCATATTTTTACATGTACTATTTATTCTTAAAATTCTAGTGAAATGAGGCATATTTTCTGATTTCAATCAGAAAAAGTTTCTATAAACCTGTACTACTGGATAAAGGAAAATATTTTAAAATATAATATGAAACACCAAATGGAACTTTTTTTATTAATGTTACAGGTGTAAGAGATGCATTCATCTTTAAAAAAACAAAAATTAGCTTGATATTTCAAAATATGTGCAATTTAACCATGCCCTACAGATATATTATTATATTTATCTGGTATTATTTGATGACATTGTAATTTAAGTTTGTGATAACTAGATTTTTAAAAGAAATGATACACAAAGTATAATCTGATAGCAAAATAGCAAATATACAATATTATTTACACTGCAAGCCAAACCAAAATTTTAGACCCATGAAATTACAGCAAATGAATTGGACAAAATGTTAAAATAATTCATGTATCTGGTTAAGTAAAACTTACCCCATGCAGAGGAAGTGAATGAAGGTCTAACACATTAGACCTATGTTTTTTTATTAAGTGAGTTGGGAAATCTATGCGTATTTATTATTATATAGTGCTGGAGTGTTTGATGGAAATGCATTGGCTGTTTATCTTATACACTGAAATGAGCAGGCAAGTTTGTATTTTTTGAATCTAAAGTACTGTTTGGGATATGAGACCCTTTGGTTTTGTAAATTGGTTACTCACAGTTGACGAGTCAGAATTCAGGTAGGTTGATTTTGAAGTGAAGAATGATATGCATTATTTCTGGAATGCACTTAATTGGTACATTTTAAGAGCATAATGAGACAGTTTTGTCACTTGACTACCAATGTTATAATGTAGTTACAGGCAGCAGTTATAAAACTTTATAGTTTTTACAAGGCAAAACTCTCAGGAAGTTGTTTTTCAAAATACAAAAAAGCTGTTCTTTTACTCCATGGACCATTTTTCTATTTGAACCTAACCTGACTTCCCTAGTAGGCATAACCTGCCATGATGATGTGAATCGATTTCCACACAGTCAGAGTAATTTTTACTTATCTCCAGATTCTTAAAGGAGACAATGATTAGTAGCTTGTACATTTTGCCAGTCTGGGCCTTACATATCAATTCAGCAGGAGACAACAAAATAGAGGGAAGAAATTGGGACTGTGGATCAGAGTTGTTCAAATTTCATCTTAATCTTTTGTTTTCCTCAACCGTATTTCTTCTATTTTTTCTTTCATTATTAAAATGAAATAAAAATGGTAAAGATATTGAAGGTCGTATTTCTTCATTTGAATAAGTATTAAGATTGTTTATCATTTCAAGACAAAGGCTTTCTCAATACTGAAAAATCACAGGAAGAAAATTATTGGTAGTTTCATAGATGTCAATTTATATGGTAGCTGACTATTTTTTTCTTTTTCAAAATTTCAAAATAATCAGTGTGAAATACATAAAAGTTGATTAACACAGAAATTCTTTCCTTTTGAAGCTTTAAAGTTTTCAAGATTTTTCATATCCCTTTATTTGTCTGACTATCCGATTTGTTAGAGTAGAAGAACCCTGAGATCTATAACAAAGAAATCCAAATGAAAATAAGAACAAAAATTCAAAGGTATTTGACTTAGTGAAGCATATCTTTCTAGAAGGAAAAAAGCTATATTATTTCTATATGATTTTTGTTAGTGAACACAAACAAACTTATGTCATGGAGATAACATGTTAAGTAGTTTGAATGTAATATTAATACACTAACTTAAAATACATGAATAAAATAAAATTTTCAGTTTTGGAGGTTAAAGATTATTTAAATCTTGTTCAAGACTTGTTCAAATTATTATACTGCCGAGGGTACCTAAAGTGGAAGGACATACTCTTCTGTGTTCCTCATTTTCTTTTAATTAAAAGATTTCACTTCTTTTTCCTTATGAATCAAAGACTCTGCTGAAAATGATTGAATGTTCCCTGAAAACAAAAATGGCTTTGGATTGGGATTTGTAAATAATTGATCCCTTGATATATCATAAAATTTTCCAACCTGTGTTTTTTTGTATTTAAAAATATGGTAATTTGTGAATTCTGGTGATTAAGTCAAAATTGTGATTGTAAATAGCTATCTGAATATACGCTAACATCTCAAAGGCATGGAACTAAGAAATACAAAATACATTGTATATTGCTTTTTTAATACAGTAGACTTATAAAATTGATGGCAAATGTTTTCAAATCCTCAGAAAAGAACCCAAACACCATGCTATGTCAAACTGAGCTGCAGAGCAGTATACAGCAAGCAAGACAAATTTATTGGCTATCTCTAGATAAAGAGCCAGTAGAATCAAGTAGCATTTGGTGTATTCACCTTATTGGGAAGCAGTTTTTAGAAAACAATTCCCCAACAAACAGAAGAAGCTCCTTTTCTACTTCAATCTTTAGCAGTTTGATACTCAAGTAAAACTTTACTATTTGAAAGTGAGAGGAATTTTCTAAATTAAGATATATGTAGGGGCAAAAAACAGGAGGTTGTCCAAAAAGGTTGGCCCTGACACTTTATGAGAACATGTTTAAATTCAGTGAAAAAGAACAACATGTGTCTTTCAGACTCATGTTCCTCTTACTGATGAAGCCTCTAAAAGACAAAGTCTCAATTTTCTCAGTCATTTCTATTCCCAAATGATCTATATAAATAAAATATTTGACTTCTGTTTTCCTTATGAATCAAAGACTCTGCTAGAAATGACTGAATTTTGCCTGAAAAAAAATGGCTTTGGGTTAGGATTGGTAAATGAAGATTATATATATTCAGCTTTTCACCTTTGTTTCCTTACCTCGTGAATTCACAAACTTAAATCATGTGAAAGTGAAACAGGGAGGCCGCAGCCAAAATAATGAAATACTATTTTCACTTCCTTCATGAGAGAGAGAGAGAGGAAGAGGAAGAGGAAGAAGAGGAAAAAGAAGAAGGAGAAGGAGAAGGAGAAAGAAAAGAGAAGGGAAGGAGGGAAGGAAAGAAAGAATCAGAAAGAGAGAAACGGAGGATTCTGACATAGCTTAAGGGCCTAATTAGTTTACTGCATGTAATATCTCTACATATATCCCACTTATTTTACATTCAACAAGAGTCTTATTCAGAAATATCAAAGTCTATTGATATTCAAGTTATAGCCACACTTGATATTTGGACTCTTGCACCCTTGTCATAAAGACTATACTAGTGTTTAATTAGATCATACAGCAAATATTGATTGGAGACGTGGCACCAAATGTTCCCAACTGAAAACAAATTCTGTACTGGTGGGCATATGTAATGCAATAAGTTCTTTTTGTCCCTTTTAATAGTTTCATTCTGATTAATGTATTTCTTAAGTTTCTTGTTCGTTTTACCAAAGTCTGACATGCTAAATGTTAAGATATTGTTAAACATAAATACTGCATTTAAATATCTATACAGTTGGCCCTTGAACAATGTGGGGGGTTAGGGACACCAACCCCCATGTAGTTGAAAATCCCCATGTAACTTTTGACTGTCCCCAAAAACCTCAGCTGTCCCTGAACATCTGAGAGGCACTGGTTCCAGGACCCCGTGGCTACCAAAATCCACAGATGCTCAAGTCATTGTTATAAAACAGTGTAGAACAATTCATAAAGTTGACGCTCTGCATCCACAGAGTCCCAACAGCAGATCAAAAATACTGTTTTCCATCTGCAGTTGGTTGAACCCGCGGATGGGAAATACAGGAGTAAGAATGGCCAACTGTATATTTATTGAAGAAAATTCATGAATAAGTGGACCCTGTGTTATTCAAGGGTCAATTGTAATCAGTTAGCCTTACCATCTATTTTTAGCTTTCTTCTAGGTTAGCAGGGTTGGGCTATAGACATAATTTTAATGTAGGCAAAGTTTGATTTTTCTCTTTTTATCTTCCCTATTGGTGTCCTTTCTTTCTCTTTGTTGCAGTCCAGCTGAATCTATCTAACGTATTTCATATATGCTCATAAAATGGAATACCTCCTATAGTCAGGTACTTATTTGCATTTTAGTAGGAGAATTCTTTTAGACAGAAAAGAAAAAAAATGTTTTCAAGGATCCAAAGAAAAAGCATTGAGTACCTATTTATTCCAGGTCTTTTGAGTTACATAATAAATGAAAGGGATGAATTTTACAAGTGCCTGGTGATACAATTAAAAAGATAGGAATAACAATTTTGGCTGCCATCCACTAATATTATCTTTGCACAACAAGAACAAAAATCAAAGGATTTTTTTAAAAAAGAACTCCCTGAATTACTGTAGATAATTATACAGACATCTAGTTTACCTAGACCTTCTTGGCTAGAATGAGATCTACCATAAGAATTTCTTCTTCTTGGTAATACCTTCTAGTCAAATAATACAAAAGCAATTCAGCTGAGACTCCAAGCCAAGGTTAGGTTTTGATTTCAACACAGTAACTTATACCAATAAAAGTTGAAGATGGGTTTCATGTTGTTGAAAAACTATCTGGTTGCTCCAATATTGTGCTCACTTTAACTATGATGCTTTGAGTTAAAAAGGCTAAAAAAAAACCCCCAAAAAACCAGGGAGAGGGGATTTTTAAGTGATTATATATAAGTATATTGATACATATCACCCCAGTGTCAGAAGAGAGCCATACTCTCTTGCTAGCCTTGAAAGTTAGTGATATTGACCATAAAGAAATGCTTCTTTGGAGGCAATAACAGAATTGTTCTACTAGGATTTGAGGTTTCATTGGATATGGCAATGCACGGTTTCTTGTTAGAGGTAATGTAAAAATATATTTGTTGTTCGAATGATTTGAACCAAAATTAGCTTTGACTTAGATTTCATTCTGAGACGTTTGAGATTCTTTGCTCTATATCCTAATATGCACAAGTCTGAATACAGTGTTATCTGACTGGTATCCTTAACCTTTATATTGTTAAAAAGTTTATTTTAAGTAAAAGAATGTTACCAAATTTGCAAACCATAGATCAATGCCAAAATTTGTAAATTTGTCATATTTATGATATCTTCTACATCTTTATTTTCTGCCACAAACAAAAACCATGGAGAAAAAAATAATTTAAATGTAATTTAGTTATGTGTTGTCTCCAGGAGATAAAATCTTAAGGGGTCCATCAACAAAATTATTTTTTTTGTCTCGATGTTGAAGAACTTGATACGTTTAGAAAACTTTCCAAAGTCTCTAACATTCTGACTTTTTGATATAAGTAACTTGATTCTTCTGAGACAGCAAAGCTTTGTCCTAAATTATTTTTCTAACTGATAATTCTGATTTAAAAATTGGCCAGGTTTCCTCCGTTTAAAAATTCTGTTCTAATCAAACTCTGCTTGAATTAACCAGTTACATGTAAGTGAAACATGTCTGAATAATACTGAGAGACTACCTAACCACTTTTAATTTTGGAAGACAGAGTGCCTCTCCACTTCTCCCACAGATGTAGCGTGAAGTGATGTGGGGTGACTCTCTCCCTGGTTCCAATTCTCTGGAGCATCCTTGAGTGAGATGGAGAGGGCTGCGGGGCCATAAAGGCTTCTATCTACTCTAACGCTGAGTACTTGTTTCGCTAGCAGCCAAACCCCCATTTGAGAACAATGTGAAGAAAAATATGGAATATAACAGAGCCCCAGAAATGATTTTATAGATTTTAGGACACAGAATAAATATTTCTCATTCTTTGTGATTAAATTTTCCAACTAGGGAAAGATAGTTTTTATAATGTCAGAATTTTAAAAATGATGTATAAAATCAAATTATATTTTTCTGACTGGATGTTAGCTCAGTCAGGCATGGTATAAAAGGAAAAAAAAATGTTTTGGTTATCACTATGTGAGGGATATAAATGATAAATGTCTATTACATTGTTTTGTACACCTGAAACTAATAAAAAAAAAAAGGAAAAAATGTTTTACTATCATTTGCACACTGATAGTCTGTTCTTTTGTACTAATTTTAGCTGCTTTTCTGTGACATATGGCAAAGCTGGCATTTGGCCTTCTTTGTTCCTTTAGTCCAGATGTTCTGACACTTTCATTTGCCTTCATCAAGGTAAACCAAGATTAGTTCTATCTGCCACCTTCAGAGAGTTTCTATATATAGCTCTGTGAGTTTCTAATCCCAGTTTCACTGATAAGTACAGCTGCTGAGACGATACTATCTCCTAAGAATACTGAAAATGGCTTGTAAAGGATTTTTCTCCTTTCATTTTAAAATAAGATGACCAGCAGTCAAATCACTTCGCTTTCATTAAACCACATGTATCTATTATGGAAATTGTCTCTCCTTTAAGAATATCTATACCTTCGTGAAGAAAAAAATTACATCTCTTTGCTCTCTTTCATTTAAAGCTCCTGCCGATCCCAGCGCATCCATCTGTCCCGGGGTCCTATGTCTGACGAGTAACTGCCAGGGAGCGAAAAGGGAGCAACTGTCTTTAAAAAGTGGGGTGGGGTGAGAAGCCATTGCGCACAGTTCTGATTTTACCCCGATTAATACATTGCTGTCCTACTTATACTTAATTACATTTAATAGACAGTAAAATATACGTTTAATAGAATCCTTTCTTTATCTCCAAATAGTGAAAAGGTCACAGAGGAAGATCGAATAACTGATTCCTTTATTCTTATAGTTTAAAATATGTATCAAAATCAGAACCAAGCTATTACTCAGGCTTGCCATTTAGTTTTTCTTGTCTCTTCTGCTTTTAAATAATAAGTAACAGCACTGAGGTCTAACATTAAGAATGATCTGATTGATCAGCAGCTAGAATTAACTGAGAGGACACATTCACTGTCATTTAATAGATTCAAATGAACTATTTTTTTTATTATTAATAACAATCAGAAGCATGCATATTAAGGGTTAAGCACCCAATGATACACAAAAACACACCTGTCAAAACTTTCTCAGTGAATCAACAACCCTGTTTGATTTTTACAAGGGACTTTTCTGAATTGTGGGCCGAACGCTAACTTAAGTTTTGCTATGGGTAATAGGAACTGAAAATACTGGCAAACCCGCCCACCATTCTAATTGTGTTCAGATTCCTGATTAGAAGAGAGTTTACCTGGCTGGGCAGTGATAGGAGCTACAATCTTATTTAGAGGCTTCGGAATGGATCCGAAACTTACATGACTGCTGAGTAATAATCTGATGCTTAGAAGATTCTCAGTGTAATATAAGTTTACCTGTTGCTTTTAGCTATAATCCTAATACATTATTCTAAATGATGAAAGAGTAATTTAAGTATTAAAGGATTGAATATTACTGACTGTGCCACATTTGACTAAAATTACATTTTAAGAAGTAAAACTAAAAATGTAAATTATTCATTTTGAAATCTGCAAACTTTAGTACTATCATCAAAGTAGCTGAGAAGAGCAGGTTACTTTCAATATGACTACATAATCATTTTCAGAGGTTTAGTAATTATACTATAGATAACATTCAACCATATTCTGAAGCCTTAATACTATTATGGTTTCTAAATATTTGCCATCATAGAACAAAGTGGTAATAAACTCTTTTTATCTTTAATCTTTCATCTTCTAAGACCTTATCAAACCAACACTTAAGTTAATCAGCTTGTCCCAAGATCCATCTATATTTTTGCAAAGGCTACATCCTCTACCAACTCATCCAACCTATGTTCTACTTTACTCATATATTCATCCTTAACTGCACCTTACTATTATATGTTACAAAGATCTGAAAATCTGAGCATCACACGCACACACGCACAATCTCTTGAGAGCAACAGAAACCATATTATGATAGGTATTTTAAAAATTATTACAACAGAAGTAACCTGATAGGAGTGTATTACTTTATAGCATGTGTGTAAATAAATGCCTTCTGAGACAGAGTAAGGATGTTGTCATTTGCTCAGATAATTTTCACAAGCCATCACTTGCTACTCATTTTGCTATAGTAGAACGGTGAATAGCTTTTAAAAGTCCACACAAGCTTTATTATTGCTTATATGAAACATGTCTCTATTTCCCGAAAAGTTCTATGAAGCGCACAGAAGTGCAGGTTTCATATGGCATCACCGCCATGGCTTACATTATTGCTTGAAAGTTTGTTATAAGGTATTGCTAGGGAATCATTTTTAGATGAATGCACAGTTCAATGTGAAAAGTACAGAGCGAGAGTAAGTATTAAGTTGGTGATTTTTCATAACATAAACATCAAAGCATTCAGAAATAAGGCTGTCACTTCGCCATTTGCTTCTCTGTTCAAAAGTTCATCGGCGGTGAGGACCAGCAAACATTGTGATATACTTCACAGCTCTGGCAGTAATTAGGAAAGCGGTACCATATGCCTAATAGCCCTATAGTGAGCAATATTCATCCCTCTTGCTTATCAGTGTTGATTTCTGTCTCTGGCAAGTTTGAAGACTCATGCTTAGGAAGCAGACCATAAATGTGAAACCAAAGCTAAATTTAAAATTTGTGAAAGAAATAATGCTATGAAGCCCAGAGCATTTAGCTGTCAAAATAACTACAAATGAAATAATATATTTCTATCTCAGTCAACTTGTATGTAGTCCTAGGAATTGGGATTATTTGAATACTCTTCCATGATTCCCAAATCTGGCTACACATTAGCATTACCTAGAGTGATTTTCGAAATACAGATTCCTAGCTTCACCTGAGATCTACTGATTCCAAATCTCTGAAGGTAAAACCCAGTAATTTGTATTCCTAAAAGCCATACCAAGTCCTTCTAAAATGTCACTCCATTTAATCTTGAAATAGCTACATTCAACAAATACACACACAAACAGGGTATTCATTATTTTATAAAACTAAAACTATTTTACTAGATGAGATTGGCTGTGATACTTTCTGTGTTATAAATATATCAATGCCTTTTTTTAATGAAAGGAAGAAAGAAGGAAAGAAGAAACAAAGGAAAGAAGAAACAAAGGAAAGAAGGAAACAGAAAAGTGACGGGACATTAACATTTAGGTTTCAATTTTTTACGTCATGTGTGAGGAAGGAATTTTGCACACTATCTCAATATATTCTCACAAGATTTATGTTAATCTGTATATAATACTAGATTTTAATATCAGTGTCTGTTCTTCAGTCACCACCAGGAGGATCCTGAAATTGAGTCCAGAGATGGGGTCACTTTACCCATTTAACAATAAAATTTGTTCAATCATTTTAATGCAATTTATGTGTATGTTAAATGAGCTGGCTGTGAATTAAGTATATTCATATCAGAACTACCCATAAAGAATCGTCATTCAGAATGGAGTATGCTAAACTTTAATAGTTAAGTTTCCCATGCATCAGGTTTTGAGGCTCAATCTAATAAGGTATGTTTACAGAAGCCTCTGAAATAACAATTTTTATAGTTGATGATCTGTAACCTCATAATAGAAATACCCAGGTTACAATATAGGGCTTAGTTCTTGGACTTGAGTTTATAGGTATTATTGGCTGAATGGCATCTGGTGCCACTCAAAGCCAATTTAGAGTCATCTATAATTCATTCTAATGGAACATTCAGTGAAGTTATACCAAGCGCTCGGAGTCAGATTGTATTTTGAAGAAGAAGCAGAGAGAAGCTGTAGATGTAAGTTGCGTCCCAGCACCACTGGGAATGGTTAATTCACTTCAGAAGTGCTTGGTTACTTGGGCCTAAAGTTGTGTGCATCTTCTTATCGGCCTGAAACAGGCATTAGAAACTCTTTCTGTGGCCATGTTATGTTCAGAGGTACAGAGATGATGGTGTTTCATGGGGCCAGACTTGAGGACGTGGGATAGGTTCCAGGGACGGTAAGAGAGGGTCTGGGCATGGGCTCTGTAGTGTTCAAAATGCATGACAAGATGGGGGTCCGTGTGCAGAGACTTTACTCTCTGCCTGATGATCCACAACACTTGCCCTTAGCAAGTCAGGAACCCAAGGGGCCTCCCTGAAATAGATTTCACAATCTTGATACCTCACAACCTCAAATATACTATTTCAATTGGTAGCAGAGTGACTCTGTACAAAACACAGCCTCTTGGTTTTCCAAATTCTCTGTGGCCTTGCCTTTTGTACCTACCGATTTAATTTTGCTTTATTGCTATAACCCTTTGGAGGAATTTGCAAAATTAAAAGCCTTGCTGCACTTCTGAATATGAGTGCTTTTTGTTTAAGTTGTTGTCCTGGTTTGCTTTGTTGTTCTTGGAAAGGCACCCACTTCTGCCTTTTCTCAGTAAAACACTATGTTCTTGAGACCATTGTCAGTGGACAAGAGGAACAAGTGTGAGGCTATGAGCGTTTACATTGGAAGTGCAGAGTTCATGAACCCACACTCAAGCTTAGTAGGTCAGAGTTCACTGGACTCCACATATAATCACGTATTAAAAAGGAAGCCCCAAATACTTTAAAATGTAAGATAAGAGATGAATATTGAGGCAGATTTTGAGCAGTTGGGTCCTTTTCCACACACATTGCACAGCCAAGAGACCCACTATATGTGTTCTCCAGGCAGAGTATTGTTCTTTTTATGATGGCTAATGTTACCAATTTATTAAGGTTCACAAAGCACACACTGCACAGTATGTTTTGGATACACATGGGGGTTTCTGACTTGTGAGACAACTGATTTATCTGCAAACAATGACAATCTCTCTATCAAAATAATACTGATGCCAATGAAAAGCTTTGGTACTGATGGCTAGTCATAAAGTGACTTCAAATTCATTGCTTGAATGAACACTAAAACAGAGGAGCTGTAGGTGCCAAATTATATTTAAAGTATCCTTTTTAGAGTGGGTTAAAGCCATGTCCCCAATTTAATACCACTTGATTTCTAATGAGACATCCATTTAAGTTCCTTTTAATCTGCCTCATTAAAATGCATAATGTGTATAATAGTTTGTAGGTGAGAATAACGTATAGATATTAGTCAGATGAAGTACCAACTACCACCCATTATTATAGTCACAATTCCTAATGGATGTATGTGGACTATTACATAGGACAAAAATATAATGCTTTTTTGCAGCTTTTAAATTCTATGACTGCAGCTAGAATGTTAAACCGTACCTTGCAAACACATATAGCAACAGTGTAAATATAATAAACTGTACGAGGTTAGCAAAATGGTAACAGATTAGACCACTGCTTCAGACTATAGCTTCAAAGATATATTTAGATTATATTATATGAAAAATGTAGTTTACATCCTGTCTGTGATATGTAAGAGATCTCTGGCATTTTCTGCATTGTGACATTTGTGACAATGTAAACGGCTACTTCTTCACTAAGTAAAATCATAGAAACCAAGAAAGAGTTTGTTATTCTTCTGACAAGTTGAATGTATATACAGTTCTTGTCTTGGGCCCTATTACAATTACTGGGTAAGAAAGTGGATAATTTTTCAATGATGCTTTTAAAATATGCTCCCTCTGGATGATTTTAAGTATAGAGAGTATAGCCATATGTTTAGAATAGTTGCTTAGACAAATCTTTACAAGAAGCAGAGAAATAGAGTGGGTGATTCTTGGAAGGCCCTTTCAGCCATATGGTTATAGACACGTTGTTCGCCACCAAAACATGTACTGATTTACCTCCCGTATCATAATCAGCTCTAAGTGACTGTCGTGAGCCTGGTGCTCTCCCCATGCTCCTGTGCTAGAGGAGCCCATGAGCATAGTTAAGGTGTCTCCTCTTCCAGGCCTGAGGCCTGAGGTGTTCCCAGCCTGCTCTGTCCACACTGACTCTACACCTGGCCCTCTGTTCCCTGGGAAGGAAGTGTGTTAACCTCCTGGGCCCCTGAAGAGTTTTGTGAGCCCATGAATGCACCCTGTCCTCAGCCTACACGGCCTCCTGTAAACACTCTGGCCTTCTCACCCCATGTGGTTAAAAACAGAGACCTAGACTCAGGAAAGAGAGGGACAGGCAAGGATTCAGAGAATGCAGGCACAGTGATGCACTAGTATCCTCATAAGCCCCAGGGCGAGAATAGTTCAACAGTTATAAAAGTCATCACTGTCATAACAAATACTTTGCATAGCTAAGTGTGATTTCTAGCTACACACTTAGAGAACTTAAAAACACGAATTAGGTCTCACAGACTACATTGGACACTCGTTAACATGCTCCTTAGCTGAGTTATGTCATAACCAATCTAATGCAGCCGAAATGCCTGACCAGAAGAAACATACTGCATTCAGTAGACATAAGCTACCCGTGAGTGTACCTACTGGAGTAAAAAAACGGCCACCCCAAGGTTTCAAGGAAACAAATGCTTCCAGCTCATTAACTTCAATAGAAACTTAGGTTTTGTATATCTGATCCAAAATAGAAAAACTCTGGACACACTGTGCTCCTAATTTCAGGGAGTGTCTGTAATAATATTTTCATGCAGTGTTAATTATTGGGAGCTGGTCTTCATTTTAGTGGAACATGCAATGGAAGCCTATCTGTAACTATGGTGATTACTAAGTCTGAAGGTTAGACCTGCTTCAGTATTCTGAAGGTGATTCACTGAATTTAAAAGATGCAATAATCAAACTGCAGAAGAACATTTTTTTTTTTTTTTTTTTTAAATCTCAAAGCTACACAAACAGGTAATTTCTCCTTGCTTTTTATTATGCAAGAAGAAACAACACTCTTGGCAAAATGTCTGGCACCTCTTTCTCACAAATGCCAGTATCTAGGAATTAGCTCCCAAGGGTGGCCTTAGGAGGCTTCCAACAGGAAGAGGGACAGGAAGGGGGGAGTGCAAACATGTCATTAGTAGGATGTCGTCTACTAGTTTAGTATGGTGCAAAAGCTACCTGTATTTGTAAGTGTTCAGTTGAAAAGGGTCCAATGTAGAAAGCATTTTATTTTAACTGATATTTGTTGTAAGATGGCAAAAAGACCTTTCTTGGTTACAGACATATCTGCTATTAGGAAATTCCATTTCCTCTGGATTCCATGCTACTTTAATTAAATCTAAAAGATATATTTACTAAGCAGACATACAATGCTTTCTCAGCATCTGAAATCCTTGGTTATATGTATTCTCAGTCCAAGCACTAATGTCTCTAGAGAACTAAAACTATATTGAATTAATAGGTTAGAGTTACATAATATACCAACTATACAGTAGCAGATTCTGAAAATCTAATAATGTTGTGTGAAATGTAATTATCTAGAAGAAGACATATGTATAAAAATAAGTAATATTCCTAAAATATTTTGCTGAATTATAGTTCTTCCTGCCGGGAAGTATACCACACTGCCATGATATATGTATGAAATGTTTGTTCAGAAAAACAAAATTAGAAAATATTCTTCACATACCAACTCACTAAATGTAGGAATATATAATCAAAACTGGATCTCAAAAGTGATATAAATATATAGGGCAACATACCTGTATGTGTGACAAACAAGAAAACATGATATCTATTTATTAGTTAGCTTTGAAAGGGGGCTCGTACTTGTAATTAAAAATATATATATGACCCAAAACGCTCATATAGATAGATACGCCTATTCCCCTCCCCACCCTCCATTTTTTTTATTGACAGTCATCACCCACCTTTTTCTAGGATTATTGCCTGACATAACAGAAATTCTGCTGCTTATTCTCAACAAAGCAGTGAAAAACAATCTCTTTCCACTCTCCTGCCGTGACCCATGCTCTGGGCTTGTGCTTTTGGAGAAGTCTTTGATCTGTAGCAGGTCTCAGAGGCTCGTCTCCCGGAGGAACATGGTGCCGATGTTGTAGGAAACCTTTTTGATTCTCGATGAAGAAAGAGAAGGCTTTGGCTGCTTAGGACCAGTCCTGACCTCCAGGAAATAGCAGATCCCAGGGATTTCCTTTGGAAAGTTGTCTGGAAGCTCTTCTCGGGACCGAGGAATGAATGTGAAACTTTCTTCCCGTTTTAATAATCTAAGAAGAAAATATAGATGATGAGAATCAAATAGGCAAGAGAAACGTAAATAAATGAACAGAAATGCTAAAAACTCAGGAAGCCAATCAGTGACTGCGTTCATGCTAATGCCCCTATTTCTTTGTATGGATGTGGCCTTCATAGGATTCCAAATACTAAGAAATGTTATTTCTCAGGAAAGATCCGTCATGTATTATTGTTAATAATAATAATAATAATAATAATAATAATAATAATACAAAGCTGTTCCTGGTACTACTTAAAAATATTTGTTCATGCTTGATTTATTTCTAAAGAACATTACTTGAAAATATTTACTCAAATTTGAGTTTCTTCCTTAAACAAAAGGCTAAGGAAACCCCATAATACAAGTTTTTATTCAAACATGAAAGATTTACCCTTTATGTTTTTAAAACCTGCCCAGATTCCAGAGCACTCCTTTTATGTCTTGTAGGCTCTTGATAAGTTTTAAATGTGTGTCCTATGTCTCAGACACGTAAATCAAGTATTTAGTTTTGTAGAACAACATACATCACTCCAGTGTCTCTGATATCTGTTACTGATTTCTGGCAATCCACGTTTTCTAAACTCACTAGCATTACTGGTCCAACAACTTAATCCTTCCCTTCCAGTCACAGTTAAAGACTCTTTCCTAGTACACTAACGCTGGAAATTTAATCTTGTCCAGTTCTATGAAATGTTTAGTTTGATACTTATGCTTAAAAATGTGGCCCAGCAATTCAATTTAATTCAACAACTCTCATGGGCTGCTTCCTATTGCACAAGAAAAATCTCCTAGACGCTCTTCTAAATATAATGATAACTGAACACAACCAAAGAAGTTCAAAGATTTATCAACAGAGAGAGAAACAGGGAATAAAAGAAGAGGAAAACAATAACTGAATAAACAAACAAAAAGCACAGTACTATAAAAAAGTATAAAACAGAACAGGCTATGTATCATAAGAAAAGTAGATACTCGTATAAAAGGTGCTAACGTGTAGAAGAGGAAAAATGTTTGCAGTGGGAGGAGCGCAAAGTCTTCATAGAAGAGATGGTACTGAAAGACAAGAAGACTTGCAACAAGTGAATGTGGAGCACAACAGAATCAAAGGTTTAGAAGCGAATTCTAACAGGATCAACATGTTTCCAACCATTTGATAACATCACAGGATAAGGTAAGAATGAGAGTAAAGATTGAAGTAGTAGGTTAAGACAAAGTTTTGCAACCTTAAACTAAAAGTTTAGACTTCATTTGAAAGGCACAGTGGAGCCAAACTCTCCCTAAAAACGGTTCATCCTCTTAAGACAGGTTAACGTTAACTAGTTGTGCAATGTAAGAGATGGGTTGGGGGCAAGGAACCATGGTGACAGAGAAAGCAAAGTCAAAAAAGGCAATGTGTGGAGGGAGAACAAAGGCTATGTGAAAATGTACAAGCAGTGACAATCATCTATACACTAAGGAAAAGAAGAAAACCTAATCATACTGTCTCAAACATTGCTAATGGATAAAAAATATTCTCCAAAGATAACAGTTGGTGGTACTAAGAATTCTTGCAATATGAGCAATCTATAGTTACTTTTATCAACCAGAGTTGTAGTATTTGGCTTTGTAAAGGATTAAAAAATAGTTCCAATTCATCCTTCCTTAAAAACATCACACGATTATATTAACTTGGGACATAAGGAAATGAGGCTCATGCTAATATTTCAAAATTCTTTCAAACGCCTTATCTCATTTCATGCATATAACATAACCCTATTCAAAAGCCAAACATGCTCTCCTCTGACAATTCAAGGAGGGCGAAAGTGAGTCCAGAATAAATTAGAGTGATTTGCTCGTGGAAGTAGCAAAACAGTGGTGGCACTAGAACTGGAATTGAGATCTGCTAATTCCTAGTCAAGCTGAGTCCTACAGTAAATACTAAGACAACACGAAGATAGCTTTCCACCACAAAACAACTAAACTGGTATAGGTGGGGCATTAGTGACAATCAAAATGGAAGTTGTCAGTACTGTGTGTTTTGCTTTTGTTTTCACAGGTGTTGATTTTCTTTACATATACTATATAATTAGTCACTTCAGATGTATGTTCAGATTCTCTAAATAATAGTTTAATTTAGCAATGAATTCCATGATAATTTTGCTTAGGTGCTTAGCTCAATTAGAACAGTCATTGGTTTGCAACACGTGGGTGTCAATCAATCAATACACATTTGTTGAGTGCCTGTGACATGCTAAAACAGTACGCTGAATGGAGGAGAGTAAGTGTGGACCACAGAATGAGTTCATCTAAAATTTAAAAGACAAAAGATACTGATAGAAAGAAATCAGCAATACAAGGCACTATATTGACCACACAGGATACAATCCAAAGGAGGAAATTCTGTAGGAAAATGGGAGAGGTGATGGCTGTGGATCTTAATACAAAAGTCAGGAATCAGAGCATCAAATACATTTCCACCGACCAGAAAACAGACCATAAGCTCAATCTTTCTAGCAGGTTTCCTTAAAATCCCACAATCAACCAATAAGAGAAGCCTACATTTCTTGTTCCCTATACTTTATGCCCGCTAATTTCTCTCTTTCGGTTTGTTTGCTTCACCAAGGTCTTTATATTTTGCTATAACTGAGATTTTTCTGAAGGAGAAAAACAAATTGGGGTTACATCTATGAAAGTACATACTTGTAAATGACTAAAAGGAGTGCGCACTAGCTGATTTGGATACTAGGATTTCTAAATAATTCACTGCACTCTGCTGGGAGGAAAGTTCACAGTGAATTGATCTCTAGACATTTTAAATATATCTCATACATACCATGCTAAAAAGTCACACAGACAACGGCTTTTATGGGGTTTTATTCTTTTCTAAGTAAACATTTTGGTGTCAATAAATATAGTTTTATATTTCAATAATAAAAATGAGAGCACATACGGATAAATTGGTCCAAGCTCCTGTGAGAGCCAGGATTTAGCAGCTTTTGTATATATGAACACGTCTATGTGATTTGTATATATGGTTTCCAGCAGGACAACGTGAGTGAGTTACTGGTGGGTCTGGGCAGGAGGTCAGGGGGAATGTTTGACACAGCCTGCCCGGGGAAGACATGAGTCATGGTGCTGAATAAATGATCACATGTATGTACAGGGAGTAAGAATTCCAGACACCGATTACCCCAGAACCTCCGATCCCTCTGAAATGCTTTATTAAGCCCAAGTCCCAGGGCTGGCTCTAAAGCTCTGCCTAACAATTCATTTCTTCAGCAACTCAGGACAGCTATGGAAGCTTAGATTCTACCTAAATCTAAATTAATCCCCAGCTGGTTGATATACAACCTGGGGGTTTCGGCAACATGTACAGTAAGTATTATGAAGCCACACAAATCCTAGTTTACCTGCCTGTCACTCTTCCTTCTCTCAACAGAGTTTTCTCTACAAATTGATTTTCAACATGAAAATTAACTGCAGCTTTGGATCAGTGGGTGGCCCTGAAGCATGTGAGGGAAGCTTGATTCCCTGGAGGTTCACGGAGCTGCTCCCTCACCACTGCAGAGATGAAGCTGATCTCTGATTCACTCGGCTCTTGTTTGTGGGCCCATTTGCCCAGGTTTTCACCATTGCTTGTTTATTTTGGTCTTTCTCTTTCATGTTGAAGGCATTCAACACATTATTAACATCCTTGGAAGTCTCTTTCTATTTAAGTGGGAGGCATGAAAATCTGATTGGAAGCTTTACGGCAAAATTTTACGGAATTGTGGGTTTCCCCCGACCATTTCATTAGGGGTCTATATTATTTTGTGTCTTTCCCTTGGACCAATTTGACCAAGTAGCAATGTTCAAATCATGCCTGTGGGATTACACCTGGCTTCTGGCATTCTGGAAGCTCAATGGAGGAAATGGGCTGGGACTCTCACTGTTCAGTATGCAGACTTCTACTTAATCTCCCTTTAGTCACCTGCCTGAGTTTGCAGCCTCTTTGGTTCAATATCTCAGGAAAACAAACCTCATATATCCTACTAGAGTTACTTCCCCCCACCAAAAAAAATCTATTTTTTCTTAGTAACAGAGTTTTTGATAAACACACGGCTCCCCAGCTGGAAACTACATTTCCCAATTTCCCTTGCACTAAGGTTCTAAGTAATTATTAGGTTCCTACAATTAGATTAATTTGCCCAAGATTTGAGTGGCAGAAGTGAAGTAGATTCTATTTTCCTTTGACAACTGACTATTAACACTGGCTATCAAGGTTATAATTTTCAGAAGGATCCAGTTTCTAGCTTCCTGAGTATGAAAGAAATGGCCCAGGATTGGTGACGTTTTCGCCTACCTTCCTAATCACCGGAATACATATTTACATATTTAGGCATCCATTTTTCAGCTTCTTGATGTTCAAAGGCTGGTCTGGCTGTGCCAGGGCTCCAGCCCTAGACCATTATAGCTCCTGTGGTGGCTTCAGAGTTGGGAGCTCGCCTAAGAAGTCAGTTTTATATTTTGGGTACATTATTTCAACATATCCAGCTGAGAACCTGTTCTCTTATCCTTTCCATTGATTCTGTAAGCACAACATACTTGCATTAAATCTCTTTCTGCTTAAAATACCTGGAATGGTTTCTACTTCTTGTACATTTTCTGGAATTCCTCTCAGTCACATGTTGGACCTCGTACATTAATCTTCTAATTAACCTCTCTCTCTCTCTCTTTCTCTCTCTCTCTCTTCCTGTTGCTATTTAGATTTAGAGTGAATATGTTTGCTTTTTGCTGTACCTTTTTTTGTAGGACCTGAGATTCAGCTTTCTCCTGTATACTAAGCCAAATACCACTCATGTATACACTTTCCATCTTGCTCTCTTCCATTGTTAAGGTCTTTTCCATTCCTTGTAAGAACATGCTGGAAGAGGGTTATACTTCTTTTATAGCTTTACTATCATTTTACTATTGTTTCAGAAGAAATTAATGATAAACTCAGGTGTTCAATCTGCTATTTAAATTAGAAGTTTCTATTGTTGCCAGTTACTCATCTAAATATCCTTTTGCTAAGGAATGCATTTGGATTCTAATTATAATGGAATTAGACTCTATATCTGAATGTTTGAGAAGGATGACAGTTCTGAAAAATGAAAATTAAAAAGATGAAAATTCCTTATGTTTTCTAAGTATTCTGTAGTTCCTGAATTTTTCCTATTCACCTTCTTTTTTCTACCTGAGTGGAAGAAAAGAAGGAACTCTGTCTGCTCTGTATTTCTGCTCTTTGCTTCACTACTCTGACATCTGATGCAGTGTGAAGACAGGGCCAATGAAACTATAGTTATTCAGTCAGATAGGCAGTATAAAATCTCCTGAAATTCAATGATTCATCCTCTGAAAATAACACTGCTGTCCAAATAAGGAAAGTAAGTCTAGCTCACCATGAAATAAAACACAAGGCTCTCACCAAATTTTTAGGCATTTTAAGGTTACAAACATTTTAAGTTGCACATTTTGTGACAATTTTATAAGATCGCTACTTTGTGGGTTTTAATATTTAGGTTAATGGATAAGTTCTCAAAAAGGGATACTTTCCCTGCATGTATCCTGAGAATTTTAAGGCAAAAAGCCTCAGAGGCACGACTGTAACATGCCAGCTCATTTCTTCCTGCAGCCCCCCTGAGTCACCATTAAGGGCAAAGCACGCATGCTATGGATTCCACGGTCTGCATGCCTGGTGCTTGCTCCCCAGTGCACATTTCGGCATGCATTTCCTATCTGAGTGGACTCCTAAATTCCTGAATTTTAGAATGCTGAATAGCTAAAGATGCTTCCACACCATTGGCTTCCGTGGACATTGTCAACTTTGTCCATTAACAGCCTAAAAACTCCATTTAACAGACTAAATACCAACAAGATTTAAAATTAAAAACACTCAAAAATGCTGTATGCCTATAGGCAGAACTTTTAAAAAGATGAGAAACGAGGGATTATAAAAAATAACTAACTACAATTCCACTGACTCTATTCCTTATGCTGTACTTCACATCCTGTTAATACTTAAAAAAAAGATAACTATAATCCGTATTTGTAAATTAAATAGTAATTGCCTCACATTTTTTCATTCCTCAGACCAAAATTCTTTCATAAGAACAAGTTCATCATCATGCTGATCTTTCAGTAAAAAATATAAGGGATGGAATGGAAAGAAGAAAATATGAACATTTATTTTTTTAAGAAAGGACAATCCTTCATTGATTTCATTATAAATAAATAAAAATTAGAACCAGAATCAATTTTAAAGAATTTTATGTCCTATATTTTATGTATTTCTGAACCAAGAAAAAGCAGAATTAGCCTAGATATACTGTCAGAATACACAGAGTTGTAATGACTTCAGTTCCAAAGAGGACAAATCAGCCTGAGGAAAGTATTTAGTGGCTAGAAAACAAAAGGTAAACTTTTTTCCTCTTCTTCAAGAAAACTTTTTTCCCATTTCTTTTCACTGCTTCTTAAACAATGTTTTACAGCAAACATTCCTTGCAAATTCCCCTAAACTGGTATCTCTCAGAAATACTAATTTTTGTGGATAGCTACTAAGGTAAGGTAGTAAATAGAAATGAGATAGGTGAAGAGATTGGTAGATAAACGCTATAAATCTGGTCTCTTACATTTTAGGGTCCCCTTACCCTGTACAGGTGGCATAGGGGCAAATTAGCTACTGACTCTGGTTAAGTCATTTAAATTCTCTGGTTCTCTCAGTTTCCTTGTGGAAAAAGAAAGATTTGGATCTAATTTATTTCAAAGATTATTTACAGCTCTAATATTTAGTGGAGATTGAGAATTTAAATACTACTCAGATTATAGAGGGTCATGTTAGTTTGAGACTTGCAAACCTGAATAATTCTCAAGTAAGATCTTCAGAGAAAAACACTGTTGTGTTGGCCAATATCATTAAAGCTGATTACAGAGCAATTTTGATTTAGTAGTGGGTGACTAATGCATGAGAATCTTTGTACTTTAATCAGAGCTATGAAAAAGATTCTTGAGCATAGCACTTAGAGCAGAGATGTCTCCTAGTGCACAGTGTTACACACAAAAGAACAGGGAGAGGAACTGACTGATAAAGACCACGTCCTAACTGAGATCACTTTCAATTTTCTAGTTTAAAAATTACTTCTCCAAACATACTCTATTTATTAGATATTAAAATGTATTTTCATAATACAATTCATGGTCGTTTATTTTTCTGGATGGTAGACTGCTTTGTTTCGAAGGGAATTGAAACATACCTATTTATTGAATGTAACAATACAATATACAAACAATCCAACATATGATATATTGTTATTATATATAATTATAGTAATGATATCATTTATATCAATTTTAATACGATACAAAATTTGTGAATTCCTTTAAAGAACAATGTGCTTAAATGAGAAAAAGGGAGAAAGAGAAATTGATTTAGAAGAAATTTGATTACACGCTAACCCAAAGAACTTCAAAAGAAAAAAAAAATCAATTCAGAAGGGATTATTTTTAAAAATGAGTAAAAATGACTTTCTAGTTCTAAGGCTCAATGATGACCACACCGTACACAGAATAGTTATGTGTTTTTGCCCGGTCGGCTGTGTAATTACTTCTTTAAAGGTGTTCATACCTTGTATGCTTTCGTTCTATTCCTACTACCACAGTTCTAGTTCATGACCATATCTCAGGCCTGGAACAACACTGTGTCCTCTTAAGAGTCATAGTTCCTGTAATTTTCCTTATTGTAACATTACCTCCAGATAAGTTTTCCTTTGAACCTGTTTTTCCAGGCCCCCAAAAATTCACTGGGTCTCCAATAGCATATAAGATCCACTATTATCTAAGTTGAAAATAAATTCTCAGTCTCTCTAGAGATGTTAGAACTGTAATAATGTTTTAAATAAATGTTTTACTTTGAAATAATTTCAAATTTAAAGAAGCACGGTAAAGATACTATATATAGTTGAGTTCCCCTAAATTCTTTAGTCTGGTTCTCCCCACGTTAACATTCTACAAAACCCTGGTACATTTGTCAAAACTAAGAAATTAGTAAAAGCATATTATTATTAACTAAATTACAAGCATTATTCAGGTTTCACTGCTTTTTCCACTGATGTCCTTTATCTGTTGCAGGATTTAAGTGTAAAATTTTTGGAAATAATCTAGACTAATTGTTTTTTCTAATTCATGAGGAAAGGGAGGATGAGATTATAACTGTGACTTATCTAGGGTCAGAAATAATTAGTGGCAGGACAGTAATGTGAACTTCAGTCTCCAGATATCTTTTATTCGGTCATTCAATTAGTTAACCAGCCAGTAGCAGGTCTCAATATTTCCAATATTTTTGGAAATCTAATCAGAACACTTGAAAAACTTCTTTCCAGAGAAGTACATGTGTGAGTAGAGTACACACACAAAATGTGTCAGGAAACTCATAACATACTAACCCTGAGACTTACATAAATGGTACACAATACCCCATCACCTCAACAACACTACTTTACTTGTATTCTGTCTTGGATTTCTAAAGCAAATTTTACTTGAATTGTGGTTCCATAGCCAAGAAATGTCTAAAAATTACTTTTCTACTTGGTCTTTTTAGCTAAAATATGAACATCTAAAAATATTCAGAAAGTGTCCTTTATCTTTTGTTAATTGTAAAATAAACATTGGCCTCCAGGTCACCTGAAATGATGCCATTTTTTAAAGAAGAAAGAAAAAGGAAAACGTGGGTTGGTTTTTCCCTCTTGCTTTAGATCATTCTCAATTATCTTAGTCACTTTCACTTTACAGTGATTTAATGTCAAACATTTAGCTAAACTTTGCATTATTTATAAACATATTATTTATGGCCAATAAAATAACTATTATTTATACTTCATACAAGTTCCTTTCTGTGTGAAATTCATAGATGTCCCCCATGTAAGAACTATTGACATGAATCAGATTAGTGTCTTTAAATTCTGAACTCTAAACTAGGTAATTAACTTTTCAGCACTACTGTCATGGGAAAAAAGAAACATCCTTCAAAAATAGAAAGGAATGTTTCTTTATATAGGACCAGTAATACCTCTACATTCGATCATTAGCCTAATCATACAGACCAAGCCTATGCCAAATGATCAACTAAACTATAAAGAAAAGAATGTCAAAACTATTTAATTTTAGATTTCAGATTTATGAACAAATAAAAATAACCATTATTATACAGTCCGGTTTATACACTTTTGCACTGATTCTGACAACTACTTTAAGCAATTAGACTTGTAGAAGTGAGTGAGCTAATAGATAAGTACAATCTTTACTATAAAAATAACTGCAACATTATATTCTGATCCTCAAAGACTTTTACTATTGTAACCTTAAATATGTCGGTAAATACGTCGAATGATTCAGGTAGGATATTCTAAAGGTCAACAAGCTAGGCTAGATTTATTTTAAAAATTAGGAAGGCTTATGATTTCCAATCTTAGAATTACATTTCCTCGGAAAAATGATACTTCATACAGCAGGGAGACAAAAGAGCAAAATAAGAATGTCGAAATGAGTAAAATATCTCATTCAATTTTGCTAGATGTGACTTTTATGGGCACATTTAAAAGAGTAATAGTAATGTTGCTGTCTGTAATTGGATAAATAGAAATATAATTTTTGAGGCACAGCTCAAGTTTTCCTTTTGGGAAAACTATTAAGTCATTTGTCTTTACTGATTATTTTTCTTTTGTAAAATATAGTGTTTTGGTGCTTCTTATAAAGGATGAGATGATCAATAAAGTCATTTCAAAAGATTGACAGGACAGTCTTTTAATCAGCCCAAATACTATTTATTTTCTCTAAATATCAAGTCACTAGTGCAGACGAACATTTTGATTTTTTTAAAAACAGGTGGCTATAGGTGAACTACTAGACAGGAATTTCCTAAAGTTTGTTGGATGTCTTTCCCCACATTAAGCATTTATAGGAAGAAGAGTAAGTATTTACAGTATAGTATCCCAGTCTTGTATAACAATTATATTGACAAAGGAATAGAAGATTTTCTAGCTCGTGTTTTTAACGAGTGTTATTATTAACTTTTACATGCAAAAAATATATATCTAACTTCATGTTTCTTCTATTATTCTATGCATATTTCAATATACTAGAAAGATGCATTCCTCTAAACTGTCTATAAAGTAAAATTCTGAATAGCAAACCTCTGTGACACAAAATGTTTTAGGCTCACAGAAACAAAAGATGGTTTTCTGTTTAACTCGGAAGCCTCTATTTGCCACAGTTCGGTCACATACACTTAGGTGTAGATCCAGAGATAGAGATACTGATAATGGTTAAAAATGTGGAGACACTAAGTAAATATTTTATGAAAAACATACCTCTTTTTATCACCCTGAGTATGAAAAGAAGTCCAGGACAGCAAAAATGCAACCTGGGCATATTTATATGTACAGAGACAGGAAAGGAGATGAGTGGACATTTGGACCTGTCCAAAATATCCATGGAGACACTTGGGCCACACCAAAAGGTCCCTGATATTTGGTTCTGTTAAAAATGTCCACACTTTAAAAATGTCCCTGGGGTAAACTAGTCCATAACACTTATTGATACTTTTTGTGTACAGGATTAATACATTAAAACACTGTCATGTTTTATTAGTCCAATAATTGTGTTGTGGCTGTTTTGCCAATGATGACCCCTCTTGCCTCTGTAGCTTAGCTCGTAATTGCACATGGGGTTAGGTACATGAGTTGCCATGGACCAAATGTCTCCGTGGATGTTTTGAAAAGGACCAAATGTCCTGCAAGAAGAAAGGAATGGAATCTTCCTTGCTTGCTCCCTACTAGTCTCTTCACTGTTTTCTACCAGAGGAAATCCTCACATCAAGGCAAGTGATATTCAGAAATTACTATTCCTTACCATTAGTTAATCACCCAAAAGTCAGTTTGGCCATGGATAAGAACTAAGGCTCTAAATAAGGCAGCTATGAATCTGAATTTGACTCCCACACTTAAACTTAGCTGTGTGTTCTTGGTGACTTATTTAACCTCCCTAAGTCTCAGTTTCGTCTCTGAAAAATAAAGACAATAACCATGCTTAACTCACAGCCTTGCTGTGAAGATTAAATAAGGTAATGTGGATAAATTGCTGAGAAAGTATAAGTTCAATAAATGTTTGCTATTACTATCATGACATTTTTGAGCAAAAAGAAATTTTAGAGATCGTCTAGGTCATTTCCCTCATTGTAGAGATGAGGAAACCAAGCCCAGAAACATTACCTGGTTTGCCAAAAATTACACAGCAAATTAATATCTGGACCAAGATGAAGGTCAGTTCTCTGGATTTCTAGGGTAGGAATTTATATACCAAATTCTAGCCTAAACAGTGTCATTCGTGGACTTTTAAGCTTGGTTCTAGTGGTCTAAATATAGCTGCAAATTAAATATTACCACTTGTTGAGTGCCCAGCTTTTTAGAGATTATAGAGGGGTAGCTATGTCTGAGGGAGACGGCAAAATGAGGGACTGCAGTTATCTTTATCAAAATTCCATGTTTCTCAGGGCTGCTTCTTAGTCTCCACCTGATACCAAGGACCTTACCGCTTCTTAAATAGAGAAATATAATTCAGTCATTGTTAGGAACTTAATTGTCCTCTCAAAATCCATCTGTTGAAACCCTGCCCCTCAGTGTGATGGCATTAGAAGGTGGGGACTTTGGGAGCAAGTGAGAATCAGATGAAGTCATGAGGGTGGAGATTCCAGGAATACAATTATAAGAGTCATGGTAGAGATTGCCTTCTCTTTCCACTGCATGAAGACAAAAGGAGAAATCACAAAGACGGTTCTCATAAGAACCTGACCATGCAAGAACCATGATCTCCAATTTCCAGGCTCCACAACTGCGCGAAATATACTTCTGTTGCCTATACGCCACCCAGGCTATGGTGCTTTGTTATAGCAGCACAAAATGACTAGGACAGCCCTGTGGCAGCTTTCTCTTTTCAGTAATCGATATCTTTAGTTCCAACAAAAATCCTTTACAAGCCAGAGCACTCAGCTTGCAAAAGTTCTTTTCTTCCCCAGATTTTTCTTTTACATAATTGATAGGTTAAAAAGAAAAACTATGCTTAACTAACCGGCTTGCTTTTCTTTACTCATTTTATAGTTGATCTACTTCTGGACTTTTCCGAATGCCTATTTTTCTTTCACTGTGAACCCCCTTCTGTTAAAAGCAAGCTGTCTTCTAAGCACTGTTTTATATAAACAGGTCACCATACCAGGAGATGGACAGTGGAGCAGGATAGGGTAGTGGCCAAGTGCAAAGATGGAGAAGCATAAGTAGGATTGGGACTCTAGTTGTAGGCAGAGTTCAGCCCTTAGATTTTTCCCTTGATGTAGACAAACACTCCACCCCTTAAAAAATGTCTATTTCAGAATCCCTGGCACCTGTTAGCAAAGACAAACTAAGGTTGCAGAGAGAATTAAGGCTGCAAATCAGCTGATTTTGAAATAGAGAAATTATCCTGGATTATCCAATAGGCCTAATGTAATCGCAGGGTCCTTAAATGTAGAAGATCTTTTTCTGAAAAAAGTCAGAAAAGGAAGACCTTTTTCTGAAAAAGAAGATAAGACAATGAAAGCCATGGCGAAAAGTTGCAATATTATTGGCTTTATAATGGAGGAAGGAAGCCATGAAGCAAGGAATGCAGGTGGTCTCTAAAAGCTGAAAAGGGCAAGAAAACACTATCTCCTAGAACTTCCAGAAAAGAATGCATCCCTGATGACACCTTGATTTTAGCCCACGGAGACTCATATTGGACTTTTATCGTACAAAACTGTAAGATAAATTTGTGTCATTTAAGTCACAAAGTTTGTGGTAACCTAATTAACATATATGCAATTATGTACCTCTTCTTAAATTGGAGGATTTGCCAAGAACACAGTCAGTTTCTATCACATGATTATGATTTAGTCATCAGTAAGATGTCTTTGCTAATAAAAACTTGTAGGAATAAGCTGATTACTGGCTCAGTACTGAGTCAGAGCTCAAGATGCCTTTGTCCAAATTACCAAACCCACTGTTTCTTTGGGATTGCCAAATGAGGTCTGTAATCCAATTATCATACATAATTCCACATGGCTAGACCTATAAAACATGAAAGTCAAGTGCAGGAATAAGATTGTCTATTCCTTCATAGAAAGAACAGAATGAAGCAATAAATAATGTCTACTATGTTCCAAGTATTAGGAGCTTTATAAAAATCATATTTAATCCTAACAATACTCTTCTGAAATAGGTACCAATTTTAAATATGAGAAAACTGGGCCCAAAGAACTAAATTGCTAAAATTCACAGAGAATAAGTTTTAAAGCCTGGATTTCAACCTATGCACTCTGATTCTAGAGTTTGTGCCCTTAACCACTACCCCTATCCTGCTCCATTGTACAGCTCCTGTTATGGTGAGCTGTTTATATAACAGTGGTTAGAAGGCAGCTTGGTTTTAACAAAAGAAGGGGCCTTTCCCAGTAAATGAAAAATAGGCATCATGAAAAGTCCAGTAGATCAACTATAAAATGAGAATAGCAAAAATATTAAAAGTTAAAAGAAAATTTTATTCAAAATAAAGAGTCTCAACATTCTTAGTTTGCACATAGCAAGGAAATACAACTAATGATTTGTTCAGGTAAATCATTTGATTATTCATGCCATTTCCAAAATTGCTGAAACTGTCCTTAGTATAAGAAATTATTTCAGTTTCACATATCAATAGCTTGATGTTAAAAGAGACTTGTTTGTAATGTGTGCATTATTTTAAAATTTGGATGAGCTGGGAACAAAGATGAGTAAACATCACATTTACTAGAGAAAAACAAAAACATCAAACATGAAAAATTAAAAACTCACTGAAGATTTAGTTTTGTCCAGAAAAAAAAAACTAGTAATAAAGTGCTCTAAGTGAAGAGGAAATGGTCCTTGGGCATTATTGCATGCAATAAGATGACTCATACACTAAATCTAAAAAAAAATGAAGGTCATCATATAAAAGTTATAGTCCTGATTTTAAAATCCTTATTCCTTATAACCAAATGAATTAATAACATCTGATCATTTCAATTCTAATAACCTAAAGGAAACTCAATTACATCAAATGAAATGTAAAGTCCTCTAACATAATGACAGGTAAGTAATGTTCATAGGAACATACTTTGTAATAACAAAACGTAGGAGGGAAAGCTCTCAGTGTTCATCAACAGAGAAATAGATGAATAAAAATTAAAATATGGTGTAGTCATACACTGGAATGTTGTATAGTAATTAAAATGGTGAGCTAGACACATATGTCTCAACATGGATAGATCTTAAAACATGAAATTTAAAAAAAGTTAGAGAAAGGTTCATACAAATATCACTCACAGAAATTAAAACATGTAAAATAAAATTGTATTCTTTATGGATATATCTGAGAAAGTTAATGGATAAAACAATGGACTTTTAAACACGCCAAATTCATTAGGGCATTTGTCACAGTGAAAGAAAGGAAAAATTCCAAAGGAACTCTTTTATTCATTTTGATTAAATAATAACTGAAGCAAATATAATATATATTAAACCACTGGTGGGGGTCATGGGTATTATATTATTATTTAAAAAATTTTTAATACTTCAAAATATTTATAAGTGTTTTTTTTTAAATCAACTATTTAAATATTTTAAGCTAACTGTATTTGGAATAAATTATTCAGAAAATAATTTCACTTTATCATAATATCCAGATAATCCACTCTCTCAAAGATTGTCAATCATATAATCTTACTAAAAATAAATTGAATATAAACCTCTCTGAAGATTTCAAGATCACCAGACAATATTGGACATTCTACAGGATTTAATTCAGAAAAGAAAACTAGAAATCTCAAGCTCTCATGAGCTTAAAACTCAGTTTCATTTCACAAATTCTTATTTGCTATAAGAAAGTGCAATTTTGTCTCCTAATAGAAAATGTCCCTCAGAAGACAATCCTGGCATTTCACTGTGAGCATCCTGGGAAAGGGGAGTACACTGCACACCTATGGGTTCAAAAATCACCTGTACAGTTGGGAATGCAACAATTATACGAGGTGGAACTGTCTAAGATTCATAGATGAAATGAACAGAAAGTACTTAGGCACCAAACTGATCCAAAATCTGAAAACCTTGTCACACTGAGATCATATACCTACATTTAATTTTCTAGAAATTTACCAGGAGCCAAGGTGTTTTTCATGGCATCCCAATCCCAGATTAAAATGGATGTCAAAGGTCATTGCGTCCAACCCACTTTTCTGAAGCAAGGGAAGACAAGCTGAAGTAGCAAATGGTTGGGACTCTAGGGTCTCAATAATCAGCTTCCATCAAGGAAATGGGGATAAGATTATCTGCTCTCAATCACTGGATTGTAACCCTCCCCCTCCCCCCCTTAATCTGGTCTCCTTTCTACAACCTTAGTGATCTTTTAAAAGCGTAAATCTGGTTAAGTCACTCCTCTGCTCAAAACCCTAAATGTCCTTCATTGCTCTTAGATTACCTTGAAGCCCCTTAACTTGACTTATCAACTTTGGCTGGTCTAACTTCAGTTTCTCTCTCTAGCCTCATTTTAGCCCATTCCTCCTCATGCTCTAATACTCTAATCAGAGTTGCTTGACCTCGACATTACTCTATGGTAATTGTTTATTCACCTACCACTTAGTCTGTGGTCTCCTTCACGAGGGCAGAGGTCATATTTATACTATTCATTACTGTAACATTAGTGTCTATCATAGAACTTGGAATATAGTGCTACTCAACAAGTATTTGATGAAAGAAGGAAAGGAGGGAGGAACACAGGGAGAGGGAGGAAAAGGTTATTGTGCGGATAAAGTGTAAAAATATGTTTATAAAGCATTAGTAGAAATTACATGATTTGGGACCAATCAGAGAAACTGTCTTTTAGAATCTACTTGCTGGCAGCTGAATGTGGCTCAGCTGCCACGTGGAACCAAAATGGAACCTTTGGCTCCATTTTTGGTTTTTGTTTTGTTTGGGGGTGGGGGAGGGCAAGAGCAGACAGTAACAGAACAAAATGTCTCAGTGCTTGCAGTGGTTGAAATGATTCATTCCTTCAGACCTATTGATCAACCATCATCAGAAACTCAATTAATGCGAACAAGATTATGAAAACTCAGGGACAGTAACCAAATCCACAGACCCTGTGTGCTTGTGGGGTTTCATTATGGGTCACATGTAAACAAAGCCAGCTACACTAGGATGACTAAGTTCAGGGCACGAACTCCTCCCACGGGTTGATTCATTCTTTCCACATCATTTTTAAAAATTGAGTTTCCACAGCAGTTGTAAATCTACACTAAGTTACACAACCATGAAACTTAAGTATAAGCATCATGATGGGAAAAATCATAACCACGGTAAAAAGATTTAGGTGAGCTGGTTGATCTTTAGAAACATTTCTTCAACTCATGGTCTAGAACACAAAGTGTCATAATCACTGATCTAGAGAGGTTTCCCAAATTCAAGTCAATATGGAAATTATTGTCAGACCATCTGCATTATGCCCAGAATTGTGTCAGGAAATTAGGAGAAATTTAAGAGGCAAATCCTTATAAAGTACCTTAAAAATGACAGGTAGTTCTTAAGCAATTGTCTCTTGATTTCATATTTATAATTTCAGTCCCGTTTCTCATCTGCTCCTCAGGAATCTGGAAATACTTGTCTTTCATCTAATAGAATTTAACTTCCCTCTGTATAGATATGGTATCAAAAGCTTCAAAGTATCTCCATTTTGTTTATTATTATAATCAACTTTTGTTATCTATAGATGTAAATGTTCTGCTTGAGGGGTTCTTTTGTAGCCATGTTAATAAAAAATGTCAGTGGTCACTATTTCTACTTTATAGTTTGACAATGTCATTTCTAAGTCATCTTAATCATGGCACTAACTATAAAGAGCTTGTTTATTGCACTTAGCATAACACCCTCCAGGTCCATTCATGTTGTCACAAATGGTAAGATTTCATTCTTTTTTTATTCCATTGTATACATGTACCACATCTTCTTTATCTAATTGTCCATTATGGGCATTTAGGTTGCTTCCGTATCTTGGTTATTGTAAATAATGCTATGGGGGCTGGGTGACAAGGTGAAGGGATGAAAAAGTACAAATTGGCAGTTACAAAATAGTCACGGGGCCATAAATTATAGTATAGGGAATATAGTCAATTATATTGTAATGCTATATATGGTGCCAGGTGGGTAACAGACTTATCAAGAGGGTTACTTTGTGAATTACATAAATGTCTAACCACTATGCTGTACACCTGAAACCAATATAAAATAATATTGAAAGTCAACTGCAATTGAAATTTTTTTTAAATTGCTAAAAATAAAAAAAAAGAGCTTGCACACCAATGCTTGGCATAAAGCCAAAGTCTAACCAGGAGGAGACAGTCATACTGTCTTTTATTCTAGAGAAGTCCATCTTATTAATGCATTTATTCATTGACTCAATAAATATTTATAGAGTGCTTATGATGTGCTAAATATTCTGGGGATATAATGAAGAGCCAAACAGACATGGTCCCTGCCCATATGGAACTTAATATCTAGTGAGTAAGATGACATCTACCAGGCACAAAATAAGGATGAGTTCAATTGGCAAAATGTGTATATTTGTCAAATATGATAAATTGAGTTTGAAGCTTTAATCTGTACCTAGTATATATTTCACTTGAGTGAGTCCTTATTTACATTCATTATTCAAAAGAAAAAACAAACTACCATCTCTATCTTACTCCTTTGATTTTTATAAACATTGAGGAACACTTTGAAAATATTAGAATTTCTGGTGTAATGCAGACCTTTAACACTGGTTCTCCTGTATTTTAAACAGGTATATCTCAGAAGAACAGAGACTGTGGGAAATGACAAACTTGTATTTACCTCTCAGTCAAGTCAGGTTTTCATGTACTTTTTCAGAGTGCAAGTAAAACTTTTGTCACAATTGCTGTTTTTCAGATGGGGTGTATCTAATCATACTATCTTGGAAAATGATGAGATCAAGAAAAGGAACAGGGTCTTACAAATGACAGGACATTAGCTAAAGGCGGTGCCAAAGACGGGGGGTAGGGAGGCTGGGGGAAGGAGACCAGAGAACACTTACTGGTAAGTGGTTGGGCTGACATTGATGCGCCGAGGGTGGCTTCCCGATTCGAATTTGCTGGCCAGAGTGACATTATTTCCAAATAGGCAGTATCGTGGCATTCTTACTCCAACAACTCCAGCTAGCACAGAGCCTGAGTGAATGCCTATTCTCATCTAAAAAATAAAAGAGAAAAAGGATATATTTATGTTTTCATTTGGTATGCAATTATTTTAATGAGACCCACTGCTAATTATGTGAACTGTTAAACTACAAACTTCCCCAAGACAGGACTGGTTCTTAGTCATTTGTGTGAGCCCAATATCTGGATGAACATGGATGCTGTGGAATAAATGAATGAATGGATTTATTATAGGAAAATAACTACATTTAATTTGCTACATAAATCTGGTTGTTACAAGTTAAATCATTTCATTTATACATAACATGTTCTAATACATGGAAAATGTATTATTCTCCCTCCAGTTATTTACACTCACATAAAACTCTATTTTTCCCTCCACAGCATTAAACAGAATTATAAATTAAATATTTATATTTCTGTTTATTTCACTTAAATGTTGGATTTTCCCATGAGAGAAGGATTCATTACTGCTGAATATTCAGCACTTAGTTCTGTACTAAGAGAAAAGTATACACTCAATAGTAAATGATGAATGTTGAATAAATTTCCTAAATTCCCCAACATAGTATTAAAATGGAATTATAGAGAATTCAACTCTTGAGTCTGTCAAGAAGAGTCAACTGAAAACCCTGAAGAGTAAGATAAGTGCTGGATATTTTACTCTCTGGGAATCTGATAAATATTAGTCTGGCCCTTGCTTTGAAAGAGTCCTCATTATGCAATTAATATGCACTTAAATAAGATTATAGTGATGAAGTTGTAGCCACGTGATCTACACCAAAATAACCAAAGCTAATGGTGACCAACTGGAAAATGCTATCCTTATTTCTAGGGGAATGTGGACAACTCTGGGAGAGGAGGAGGAGATCTGACCCCTAGATGCCCACTAGGTAGGCAGTGTCAGCCCTTCACTACCATGTCTGCTATTGCCACTATCATTTTATGATAAAAAAAAGTCACTTTTAGACTAACCCTTGTCATTGGACTGCAGACTTCTGCATGTATCAACCCATAGTAAGACAGACTGAAAACAATGTGATCTAGCTGCAGCATCTAATAACCTTTCCATCTACTCTTTGAAAACTGACTCTAAAATTTATTTGAAAATTCAATATGCTAAAAAGAGCCATGATACATTTGAGAAAGAAGAAAAAAGTTGAAATACTTGCCCTATGAGATATCAAGTCTTTGCATAAGCATATTTAATTAGTGCATGGATATCATAATATTGATGCATAGAGACATAGACTAATAGAACAAATAACCCAGAAAGAGTTCCTTGCATATATAGGTGATTGATATATGACAGAGTTGGCATTTCAGATTAGTGAGAAGAAGATGGCGTTTCTATTAGGAGGTTCTGGATTAACTGTGTCTTCATGTGGAAAAAAACATCCAAGTAGATTAAAGATCTCAATGTAGAAGGCACAACTTTACAGCTTTGAAAGTAGTTGTTTTAATTAAAGTAAAGGTCAATCTGAAGTATCAGAAAACCCTAAAATACAGACACCTAAACACTGTAGACCCAGTAACAGTTTCTGCATGAGTGGTCAAGATTGTGAGGCAGCTCAGTTCTCCTTCCTCAGGCAGGGACCAAGTTCTTATCACTGTTTTCCTCCTCGTATCTTGTCACATATTTCTTTTGGAAAACTTGAAGCTGGCTCAGAAACACCCTCATGTTCCAACTCACAATGTAGCAAGATAGACAGCAGAAGTCCAAGGTATGGGTCACGAAGTTACCATTTAAGATGATCTTCATTCTTTTCTGTAGATTCCTATTTACATCTGGTATCATTTTATTTCTACCTAAAAGACTCCCTTAAACATTTCCTTTTTACTGTAGGTCCACTGGTAATGAAGCCTTTCAGCTTTTTTACATGTTTCAAAAACATATAAAGGGCCTGAATTTTGCCCTCATATCTGAAAAATATTTTGGCTAGGTATAGAATTCTAGGTTAATAATATTTTTCTCACAGTACTTAAATGATGGTGCTCTACTGTTTCCTCATTTGCACTGTTTTCTATGAGAAATTTGGTGCCATGCTTATCTTAATTCCTCCATATGTAATACAGATGGGCCCCAACTTACAAAGGTTCAACTGACAATTTTTTGAATTAATGATCGTGCAAAACTAATACACATTCAGTAGAAACTGTACTTCAAATTTTGAATTTTTATAATTTCCTGGGCTATCAATATGTGCTACAATAGATACTCTCTCGTAATGCTGGCCCATGTTTCACAACAGTAAACAACAGATACTCTACAGTACACTGAGTTGCTACCATCTCCGTATATTGTCTTCTGAGAACTTTAAGGTAGGTGGGGCCAAGGATGATGCTCAGTAGTATAGGTGTATTAAATTCATTTTTGATTCACAATATTCTCAACTTACACAGGGTTTATTGGGACATAACCCCATTGTAAGTGAAGAAGCATCTGTGTATCTTTTTCTTCTGGCTGCTTTAAATTTTTCTATTTATCGCTAGTTGTGAAAAATTTAATTATGGTTTCCCTTGATGTTGTTTTCTTCATATTTCCTGTTTTGGAGGTTTGTCCAGTCTCTTGGATCTGTGTGTTTTATAGTTTTCATCAAGTTTGGGAAAATTTCAGCCATTTTTTTCTTGATACATTTTTTTCTATTTACCTTCTCTCTCTTTCTCAGAGACTCCAATAACATGTATTTTAGGCTGCTTGAAGTATTTCCACAGTTCATTATTTTCTCTGCTTATTTTGGATAATTTCTATGGCAATGTTTTCAAATTTATGAATGTCTAATCTTTTGTTAATTACATCCAGTATATTTTTCATACCAGATATTTTTATTTTCTCCTCTAGAAGCTCAATTGGGATTTATTTTTATCTTTCAGGTATTAAATTCATTTTAGGAATATGGAATACAGTTTAAATAACTTTTTTAATACTCTCGTCTGGTAATTCTAACATCTGTTTCAGTTTGATTGATTTTTCTCACTATTATGGGTCATATTTTTCAGCTTTTCTGTATGGCTAGTAATTTTTGGTTGGATGTTAGCTATCAATTTGACTTCATTTAGTGCTAGATATTTTTATATTCTTACAAATATTCTTGAGCTTTGTCTTGAGATGTAGTCAAGTTACTTGGAAACAAGTTTGTTCCTTTCAAGTCTCGCTTTTTAAGATTTGTTAGGCAAGTCTTGAGTAGTGTTTCAGGTAGGGTTAACTATTCCCCACTACTGAGGCAAGAACCCTCTGAGTACTATCCTGTTTCCCCGAAAATAAGACCTAACTGGACGATCAGCTCTTATATGTCTTTTGGAGCAAAAATTAATATAAGACCCGGTATTATATTGTATTGTATTATATTATTATATTATATTATATTATATTATATTATATTATATTATATTAATTATATTATATTATATTATATTCTACCTGGTCGTATAGTAAAATAAGACCGGGTCTTATATTAATTCTTGCTCCCAAGACGCATTAGAGCTGATTGTCTGGCTAGGTCTTATTTTCGGGGAAGCACGGTATATCCGATGTCCATGCTTTATGAAGTTTTTCAGTCTTCTTGATGGGAATGGGCTTTTTTGTAAGTCCTGTGTGATTGCTAGGAACTTTTTCCTCTAATCCTTTCAGGATTTTCCTCCACTGGGCTCAGGTAGTCTTCTCACATACAAACAACAATCAGTACTTTGTAGAACATATAGGAGGCCCTTAAGAAGATCTCTGGTAGTCTTCGTGGAACTCTCTCTTCATTGGTACTCTTGTCTGTGACCTTTAGCTTCCTTGGTTTCCACAGACTCTGAGCTCCATCTCTTCAACTCAGGAAGCTTGCTGGGTTCCTTTTGGTTTGCCCCTTCTGTACCATAGCCTGGATATCTCCCAAGGCAACACACCATGGAAATCATATGTCTCATCTTATTTGTTTCCTATCTCTCAGGGATCACTGGCTCCCATTGCCTAGTGTTTAATGTCATGAATACTTGTGTTGTTTTTTTTATTTGTTTGTTTGTTTGTTTGTTTTTTGTTTGTTTGTTTTTGTGTGTGTATTTTGTCCAGCTTTTTAATTGTTTAAGGTGGGAATATAATCCAGTCCCTGTTACTCCATATTGACTGGAAGAAATGAGATACACTTTTTTAAAGAAAGTAAACTTTCTGAATAATTTAGGCCTATTTCTGATAAGAGATTGTCTATTTGGATTTAAAGGTGAAGAAAATGCTAAATAGTAATATTCATTTTAAACAAGATCAGAATAAAAAACTTTTCTCTAAAATTAGCAAAGTACTTTCTTTGGGTTTATGTTTGCTTTCAGGAGGCTTACTTATTATATTAAATTTCTTTGTGTAATACAGGCTTGCCTAAAAAACACCCAGGTCTTAGATCCAAAGATTGTCAGTCTGGGCCTTTAGTGGTATTTTTTAAGCAGGAGGAGAGCAGAAGTAAGTATTACACTGACACATTTTAGAGCTTATTTATTCTGTGCTCTTTGTTTGAGAAAAAGAATCCACCCCTACACCAATTATATCGACATTATTATTATTATTTTTTTACAGGACTTTATTGGAGAACGGTGTGTACTTCTAGGACTTTTTCCAAGTCAAGTTGTTGTCCTTTCAATCTTAGCTGTGGAGGGTGCAGCTCAGCTCCAGGTCTAGTTGCCGTTGATAGTTGCAGGGGGTGCAGCCTTCCATCCCTTGCGGGAGTCAAGGAGTCGAACTGGCAACCCTGTGGTTGAGAGCCCGTGCTCCAACCAACTGAGCCATCTGGCATTGGCCCCCCACACCAATTATGTACAAGGCTTATATAGCTCCACCTCTGCCTCCTTTCAAAAGAAGCTGTTATTTATTTATTTATTTATGCATTCATTCATTCATTCATTCATTTACCAAATGATCAGAACGAGAATTGCTATAACCTGAAAAATGCCAAGGACAAAACCCCTCATATCCTTGAGGGAATGGATGGAGAAATGGTCATTAAAAAAAAAAAAAAGTTATCTCTTAGAAGGCCACCTAAAACATATGTATCAATAACCACAAAAATAGCAGAGATTCACTATCACTACCCTATAATGGAACAGGACTCAGAGAATTATTTAAACTTGAAAGTAAAGATATACCATTGGGAACTTACAAGCTGAATCACCAGACTCTGCTTTCTTTTGCATTTCTTTTGACAACTTATCCAAATTGTCCAGGAACTGTTGCCTACATAAGGAAATGACTGAGTGCGTCATTCAGAATATGCCAAGAGCATCTACCAGTTATACAAAATAGAGAGGTGCACTTAACGATCAATGAGGGATTTAGATTCATTTTGGTAAGGTTTAACTTTATTTAAACCAAGCAGTAACATTTGCACCCATCTGGGTAGTATGCCTTAGCTAAAAAGGGTTGCTTTGCACTAAACCAGTGGTTGTCAACTGGGGCCATTTGTGCCCCACAGTTGATACCTGGCAATGTCTTGAGACATTTTTTATTTTCAAAACCAGGATGGTGAGCTGCTACTGGCATCTATTCAGTAGACCTGGAGACTCCCAAGACAGCTTCCCCACGGCAAAGAATTTTCCCATCCAAAACATGAATAGTGCCAACGTTAAGATACCCTGCACTAAACAGACCCCTGGCAACCTATAAATACTTAGTAAACAAACACACACACACAAATAAAATAATAAATGCTTCAACTAGATCAAAGCTTTGATGAATGTACTACCCTTCACTCTTTAGGAAAAGTTCGTGAAAAAAGTTTGTTCTAGGGATTTGAAAAACACTAACTTTAGGATCTATCCTGAGGTTAGAATATCTATTACTCAATCTCCTATATTTATATGAAATGTATGAAATAATGCAAAACTCTGGGACACATCAAAATTCCCAATTATAGGATTCAGTTATTTTCATAATACTGTACTGATTATTTATGAGCTGAGGCACATAAACTGCATTTTTAGATAACATTCCTCCTATAACTCTTAAAAAATAGAAGGTTCATAAGGTTTGACCTCAGCTAGCTAATAGTTCCTCTGGTTTTGTAAGGAAGGAATGTTAGGGTTGGGAGGGCAGCACAGATCCATTAGTTCAGTTCTCTCGTTTTACAAATAACCTGAAGTCCAGAGGAACACAACGAAAAAGTGCAACTACCGTAGAGTTGGGGCCAGCTCTCGACTATAGGTTACCTGGCTCTTGGTTCAGTGCACTATAAAAAGTACCCCAAAAGAAATGATGCTGCCTCAGGCTGTTTCTACAAGGCACATCCAACTAATCATCCAATACAATAAAATCATTTAATCTGCTTTGCCTACTGTCTACACACAGAAGGTATACACTTTCCAACTGAAACTCAGAAAAAATAAGTTGTACATTCTTTAGATCCAACATCAGAAGCCTTCCCTCCTTCTTCCACACTAAATCTTTCCTAACTCGTTTACTCACCACACCCCCAAAATGCCTAGCATATCCATACTTTTGCTCAGAGGCACAGACTGCCTCCCCTGAAATACCATCCAGACTCTGTGCTAAGTACTCAGGGCAAAAAGGGGAAAACAAAAGATGCATATTCCCTGCCTTCCTGGAGTTTTCATTTGATGTAAAAGATAGAATAGCTGACTGAAATCATGATAAATGCAAAAAAGTTAAAGTGTAAAAGAGGGCAACAGAGGGGGTGGGGCTGACCAATCTGGGAGTAGTCTCCCTTCAGAGTGTACCCTTTGAGCTTAATTCTGAAAGAGAAATGGCTTTGGCTGAGAGGGAGGGGGTGGCAAAGCTATAATTGGATTGGTGGTGGTGAGGGGGCTCTTTCCAGGTACAGTGAAAATAACACACAAAGATTCTAAAGCCTAAAGAACTTCGGTGCATTTGAACTGAAGGAAGGTAGACCACACAGAATAAGGTTTCTCAGTCTCAGCACTATTGATATTTTGGTCGAATCACGCCTTTTGCGGGGGATCTGTATTGTGCATTGTAGGTTGCTTAGTGGACCTCTATCCATTAAATGTCAGTTGTAGTTTAAAAGCAGAGATTATGTTTTGCTAGTTTTGTTGCATAGCCTAAAGGGTACAGACTTTATATGCAATTCTGGCTCCACTATCTACTTAATGGTGGCATTCTCCAGCCAATACCACTATGCTTCAGGCAATTCACTTGCATCTAGTCTCAGTCCTGCAAATTTTATGAGACTGACTCCACTTCAAGGTCCAGGATTAGGCCCAATGTGTGAAGAGTATGTCAGTCCTTCGGTGTTAGAAATAATTTAAGAATGAAAAGTGATCCAATGTAAGCCAATGAGAGAGCAGATCTCAGAAATTATGTGAGAGCTACAAGAAGAGACCCCTTTTCCCCAAGACAGTGTGGTGTTCATTTGGGTTTAGTAAGTCCTCACTTAATGTCGCCCATAGGTTCTCGGAACTGTAGCAAGATGACACATAACAACCCAATTTTACCACAGGCTAATTGACATAAACAAGTTAAGTTCCTATGTCATCTTATCAATGTTTTAATGAAACAACGTTATTCAAGAACCTGCTATATAGTGTTTCAATGAACAGCTGGTGCCATTTTGGCACCATGATGGGGGGCTTGGAGCTGCAGGGAGGCCCCTGGTTGAGCCTGAGGAAGAAGCCAACACCACGTAGGCAAACTAAAGAGAACAAAAAAGAAGCCAAGTTCATGGTAACATGAATATCGTAGCTACCTCCAGCCTCATGTGAAGCTAGCCCTCCCTCTGAGCTTTTCAATTATTTGAACCAATGCATTCCTTTAATTGCTTATTCTGTCACTTGCAAAAGACAACTCTTAAGTCCTTCTTTTCTCCAGCTATGTGAATTTAGTCAGGTTAACTAACCTCTCTGAAGTTATGTGTAAAATAATAATTATAATACCCTCTTGGTGGGGCTGTTAGCAGAACCCAATGAGATAAAGTACAGGCCCATACTAGGCACTCAAAAACACAGTTCCCTTCCCACACCTCACGGTCACTATTGCATTGTTTATGGTGTCAAGGATGATGCCACATACCCATGTATAATACAGTAAATACATTTACTAATTCTGGAATGTCCAGGTCAAACTGAAACCATGATTAGCATTATCAGCTGGCAAGTTAATTAATAAATACCAATTTGTGTTGAAATGGATCCATTTCAGCAAGACAAAATATCCAAATTAAAACAGAAAGGCTATAGTAGAAAAAGACTTCTAGTAGAAAAAGCGTTAGTGACTCATGTTTGCATTTAAGTATTGTTCTTAGATTTATGTGACTAAGATTTTAAGCTTTTAAAAAATCTTTAACTGTTTTCATAGTAAGCAGATTAAAATCATTATTCACATTGTTAGGCAAGAGGGAGGGAAACAAGTACTTCATCCTTTTACCAGTATTAGTAACACATATTAAGAAGTTTTCTCGTAAAATACTCTTTTCACCAATAACATGAAATACATATATTTCTTTTCATATTTTTTGTCTTGGTCTTTTATTAATAAGCAATATTTCCCTGACAAGAAATAATCAATTAATATTTTAAATTTTAATTTCAAAAGCTCAAGCTTCTTCAGAAAGATACAATCAACTCACGTAATCTATGTAGCTTTTACAATTTCTCCTTATTTCTCCAATGTGCAAGAAAACAGGGAGAAATATCTCAGTGGATATGCAGCATTTTTTCTTTTATCAGGGGACTCATCCTCCAGTTTGATGGTGTCAAGATGTCACATTCTCAAGTAATATGCTTGAACAAATAGCACTTTTTGCAAAATGTCCCACTGTGTTTATTTTGAACATTACAGAAATACCATTCATAGAGATATTTCACTTTATAGAAAATATTTGACAAAAAAAATGGTTTTCCTCACTGGTATCATAACATAATTTCAGACACAATAAGAAATATAGTGACATTTATAAAATAAAACACAGCAAAATTTTAAATAATTGGCACTTTGAAGTTAGGGGGAAAAGTGAGTTTGTAATCTTGTTTTCATTGTTTGATGGGGAAGAATAGAACCCTACAAAAGATGATTAGGCGGGCATGCCTAGAATCCTATAGAGGACGGCAGCATATCACAGACGGCTAAGTGGGTACAACAGTTTGGCTCAACTTCACCACTGCCTTCATACAGGGCACTACTTAATGTGTGTGATTAATTAAATACATCTGATACCTAATAAAAAAATTAAATTTGACCCACCTTGTAGAAGTGTTATTATTAAGGCCTATAAGCTAAATCTAAAATTTTTCCTTTGTGCAGAAAAAGAAAATGCTTTAAGAATTGTTTTTCAAGGTAAGAAACTGATTTAAAGCAATTAATACACTTAAATATTCATGTATTCAGAAATGACCAGCATATAATTTAGCAAATGAAAAACATACCTTTTTGTTGTAGAAATATGGACAGCTGATATATCATTTAACAACATAGTGTCATAATTTAAATACATATGGAACTGCTGATTATAATAAAGAGTAGCAGCCAAATTAAAAGATGATAAAGATATTTAAAGAATTTAAGAAAATGATTGACACTGTTTTTTATCAGCATTTATTTTCATTCTGATATGTAGAAAAGAGTAGAAGCTTTTTCTGACATCCAATCTTTGGCTATCTAACCATGTTGCTAAGGAAATACTCTACAAATCACATCTCTAACATTAATTCCATCATTCTGTGATACTTTACTTAGTTTATTAAGTACATCTGTATTGTTTAATTGCATAGATTGAAATCTACTTCTTACCAATATCATAAAGGCATTCCTTGTTAATGCCTTCATTTTTAACAAAGCCTGTTAACTGCTAAAATTTCAAAGCTCTTAGAAGTTTCTATTTTGAGATTCTCACTAGAAAATATTGCTACTGACTTACTAATTCTTTCAGTTAACTGACAGAAATCATTTTTTGTCAATATGCATATCTTAACAACAAATATTTTGGAAGAAATTTCTATTACTAAAGAAATTTTACTATATTGTGTATTCAAAAATGACTTAAAAAAATCTTACATATGTAGAAATGGAATCCTTCAAAAAGAGACAAAGGAATTTAGGAAAGAATTCTAATAGTATGAAGCATGTATTTATCAATTTACCAGTTAATCCATCTAAACTATCAGAAATTTAGTTATCTATTTATTTACTTACTTAATCTGAATCTTATTCAAGACCAAGGACCAGAGTCAACCAACAGAATAACTTTCAACAAAAACATCCCTAAGCTTGAGAGCCCTTTTGATAACAACCTGGGAGATGCACAATTCTAAAGAACAGAAAATAACCTCTGCCTTTCACGCCTCAAAGGAAATGTGCTTAACAAAATGTGGGATCTTGTTTGCCTTTCACTTCTCCTTTCCCTTTTCTTCCTTCCTTTCCTTTCCTTTTTTATCCTCTCTCTTCCAAAGGTTATTACATAACAATTCAATCCCAAGTACTTGCTAGGCATTGTGGATGACACAAAGAAGTGAAAGACTTTATTCTTTTCCTTCAAGGAACTTGAAATCTTATAAAGTTAAGTAAAGACAGAAATCTTATTTCTTAAGAAAAAATATACATGTAGTGAACAACTATCACCTCTCAAATTTTAGCTATTGAAATTATTTTTCAATTTTACAAAAACTAAAAATAAAAATTGCAAATATATGACTTTCCCCTGACGGACTACTTAATAAAAGTTCCTCCATTGGAAAAGGGCATGTATTATAATGATGTCCATCCTTACTGTTGATAATTGAATTTCTTTGGGGAAAATTTAGATCATATAAAATTTTAAGGAGTTCTACATATCAGACAGAAAACAATGCATTTGATTAGATGTGTAAGCAAAAAAAGAAATTTAAAAAATGAGTTTGATTAAATTACTATCCTCTTTTGTAAGCCATAACTTTTTTTGTTTATAGACATCACAGACAAGTTTACCCTAGAGAATAAAAGTACAGTAATGACATTAAACTCCTCAGTTACAATTTAAAACTCTTGCCTACATATTAGAATTAACTTGAGGAGTTTTAAAATTGCTGTTTTGGATCTCAGTTCCAGATTTTGATTTAACAAGTCTGGAATGAAGCTTGGGCATTGGGATTTTTAACCCTCTTCAGGGTTTCTAATGTGTATCTAAAGTTTGAGAACCACAAATGCAGAACGTCACTTAAGTTTCACAGATATATTTACAAACTATCAATACTGCAGAAGCCAAGTAGTTTATATAGCTCTACTCTTTCCCAGCAAATGGTTTTAGCGATCATGCATTATGTAAATTCTTTCCCATGCATAAACACATACTATATACTACCTTTCAATTTTGAAAAGGAAACACAATATTCCATTCTGCTTTGAAGAGACACAATATTCCTGTATGCCTCTTGAAGACTTTCAAAAGCAATGAAAATATATGTTTAATTAAAATATTAGCAAACAGGGTAGAAATGTGAATATTCCTCAGACTTAATGCATTTCAGTTTGTTGGAGACAGAGGTTTCCTTGAGACATCAGCACATCGATTTTGGGGTACGTAGCAACCTAGGCTCATCTATCGCATTTTATAGGGTCTCATGTGTCTAAGGGCAATGGAACTAAAAGAGAAACTTGTTCATCTCTGAGTGTTGGTCATTAAGGGTGCCCTAGTAACAGCGTGGCAGCTTGTGGATGCTGAAAGGAGTGCTGTCTCTTTGGAAGTTGTCACAGACTTTGGAATCTGACCCATTACTTTGTTGTATGAACCCGGGCAAACTACTTCTCGAAAACTCATCATCTATAATATGGAGACAATAATAATGTGTACCAGCATACGCTGGTATATAATAAGCATTTCCTCATATCCAGTATGAAACATTATGATTATTAACTTTTACTGGGAAAATAGTGGTCAGTTTTATTTATCTTCTCTGAAGGGCTGGGAAAGTTTCTGGTTCACACACCTTATTCCACAGGTGCGGTAATTGAAAGCAAAGGGTAAATGGCTTGTGAAAGAACACAACAAGTGAGGATTATTAGAGTCCAAAAGGAAACATAATTCTTATGGCTACTGAACTAGTCTTCCTACCATAGTATCTTGGCAGTTCTTTTTCTTTTTCTTAATCCCCTTCTTTTTTTTATTTTCAGAGATAAAAAATGCATAATGATAATTCATGTTTATACAAACCCCATAAATTCTGCTTAGTTACATAGCATTATCAAAGGAACAAAATAAGGGACAGTGCTTTATGAAAATTTTTTTTTTAAGATTTTGAAAAATAACAGAAAACTACGATAAAATTCAGATACACACAACATCAAATGTAAATCAAACTATCATAACCAAGCGTAAGGAGATGTGATTACTAAATCTAATGCAGTATCCTAGATGGATTTTGGAACAAAATAAGGACATTTGGCATCAACTGAGAAAATCTGAATATAATATAGATTTAGTCAATAATAATCTATCCATATTGGTTCAATAGTTACAAAAATAGTATCATACTATTTTTCAGGGAAAACTGGCAGTGGGGTATTTGGGGACTCTTTGTATTATTTTCGCAGTAAATTTGAAAATCTAAAACTGGTATAAAATAAAAAGTTCATTCAAAAATGTAAATCAGATGCTCCTTCATCAATAAAAAGACAAATTTACAAATGTTTCTTATCTTTAAAAATGTTTCTTAGTTTTAAATTCAGATAGTAAAAACTAACTCAAGGGATTGTGAGGTGGAATAAAATAACTGAATGTGATAATGTAAAAAATAATAATTTACAAATCCTAAAAAGAAATGAACCAACCAACCAACCAACCAACCAACCAACCAACCAACCAACCGACCAAATGGCAACAGCCCTAAATTCTTTGATACATACATACCCTAACTCTGTTGTATACGCGTATTACTGTTATTATCAACATTTACTCCATTTGAGCATTAGATGGCGCTCATGCTTGCTTTACTGAGCAGTTTGGTTTAATATCAGCAATCGATCTCTTGTTTGGAGATGTTCCTGGAAGATCTGGCTCAATACTAATTTTAGGGATAAATCATGAAAACAAAGTTAACCCCCATAATAAGATTTAAATAAACCTTGGGTTGGATGGAAAATTCAAACAATGAACAAAAACTAGAAATTAAAAAATCATTACACAGGATTCATAAATCTTGTCCAAGGAGTCCAATGATGGACTTCAAGGCATCCACAGATCCTCTGAACTTGTGTGTGGGTCTTGCATCCACAGCGTTTATCAGTTTTTCAAAAGAGTCCATGGATTCCCCAAGATTTGAGAACCATAAGTTTAATATCCCTTTCAGTTTCAAATCATTTCTGTATCTTCAACAACTCTCTCCCACTGAATTTTACCTTTAGTACACAATCTTAAAATTTTTATTCAATGAATGAATAAGTGACTTGATCAGAAGAATGAAAAGAAGTTTTATGTTGGGCACAAATGTCACCCTTTCGTTCCTCTAAATACTTGCAGCACTATATTTTCACTATTGAAGTCATTGGATACACATTCCTCTTTGTATCCCTCATCAATATTTGCAAGCTCAGAATGAAAAACACCTGTAAACAAGAAGCCTTGAATCAATGTTTTGTACTCAATCCTACTTCTGCTTGTCACATTAGTTCAATAATTGGTAAAGTAACAACATCCCAGAACTCTAAACATTGTATCCTTAGCTTCTCCCAAATCTGGCTAAAAATTAGGTTCAACTAATTATTGGTTGCAAAAGAAAATAAAAAGCTTAGTCACTGGAGCTAAAATAACTACTCAAAACTCAAAATTGTTTTTTTTAGTGCCGTTTCAGTCCAGATGGGATATTTTAATTTTGATGGTGTCCTCTAGTACAAAATGAAAGAATAATTGATTCTCAGGAATCAATGAGATCAGGGACTAGAATAAGTCATCTGATTTAACTAAGGCTCTGCTTTGAAACTGGGTTTTGAGAAAAAGCTTGAAGTTTGAAATTGAAGGTTTTGTAGTTTTTATTTGTAATTAGCGTGCCATTGATCCCATCCAAGCAAGCAAAAACAAACTAAGTAGATGTTCTTCTTCTAAAAGGGTACTTAATAAACAAAGAACCTATGCAAAGTAGTCATCAAAGACCAATTCTGTGTGTATGATACACACAGTGTCAATTTTAAGAATGTCTTAGCACATAGAACTATAACAGTTAGTGTGTACTGATTTATTTATTTTTATTAAACTATAGCTAACATATAATGTTATATTAATTTCAGGTGTACACCATAGTTTTTCAACATTTACATACGTAAAGAAGTGATCACCATGATAAAAGTCCAGCAACTATCTGACATGTGCTATGCTATTACAATATTATTGATTATATTCCCTATGCTGTACATTACTTCCCCACGGCTTATTTGTTTTATACCTGGAAATTTGAACTTCTTATTGCCCTTCACCATCTACCCCCCTCAACCTTTTAAAATTTTTCAATTAGTTGACATTCAATATTAGTTTATATTAATTTCAGGTGTATAGCGTAACGGTTAGACATTTACATAATTTAAGAAGTGATCCCCCTGACAAGTCTAGTAGCCACTTGGCACTATACATAGTTATTACTACATTATTGATTATATTCCCCAGGCTTTACTTTATAGCTCCATGACTATTTTCTAACTACCAATTTGTACTTCTTAATGCCTTTACTTTATTCATCCTGCCCCCCAACCACCCTCCCATCTATCACCCCAACAAATCTAGTAGCCATCTGACACCACACATAGTTATTACCATATTATGACTATATTCCCTATGCTACACCCTACATCCCCATGACTACTGTGTAACAACCTATTTGTTCTTAATCCTTTCCCTTTTTCACCCCCTCCCATCTGGCAATCAAAATGTTCTCTGTATCTATGAGTTTGTTTCTGTTTTGTTGGTTCGTTTATTTTGTTCTTTAGATTCCACGTATAAGTGAAATCACACTGCATCTCCCTCTCACTGTCTGACATACTCCACTCAGCACAGCACCATGATTTATTTTGTTTTGACCCCTTTCCTCCTGATACATGAAATTCAGAATAAGAAATCTGCAGTTTTAACCAAACCAATCTCTCTATTTAAAAATGCATTTCTGACTATTACTTTGTTTGGTAATGTATGACTTTATGAAACTATTAGAATATACACCATTGTTTTGATATATTTGATCATGGTACCATGTTACCTGCAGATCCTTAAACACACCAATGTGCTTTACTTCCCTGGGTCTTTTTGTTGCTGTTTACCTGCTCAGATTGCCTTCTACCGTTTCTCTGTGGTAATTCACATCATTTTCATAAACCCAGCTTAGCCATATCTCTGCTCCATGCCTGTGCGTAAATTGTTCCCTCTGCTTTTCTCAATTCTTGATCTATCTGGATGGTTTCTCAGTTTTCAGACCACAGCTTAGAAGTCACTTCCTCCAGGAAGTCTTTCATTCGGAAGTTAGGTATCCTGATATAAATTGTACTCACCATATTTCCCTAGTAGTTACTACACTTTAAAAAATTATCTTGTTATTATCTGTCTCCTCTGCTTGGTCCCAAACTCTGGACAAACAATCTATCTGACTGTGATAGCACCAGGAACTACTAGAGCCTTTCTGCACATAGTAGTATCTCAATAAATATTGAAGTGAAATATGAATTTAAGCCATTTCTTTAAAAAACCTCAAAATATAAACTCATATGCCTTTTGAATTAGATTTTTGAAATGTATTTTTGTTTTCAAATGTCCCTCTTCATAAAAGGAATATCCTAAAAACAATATAATTTTAAGTAAATAATAACTTGTCAGAAACTTGCCTAAGGTATGCCTCCGTTCCTTTTCACTCTACTCTTTTCACTCTACTCACTCTACCAAGTTAAAAATAACCACATGAACTGACAAAACAAGCTAAGTCAGGTTAAGTGAGTGTATCTGAGCAACGGTCTTGCCCTGTGGAACTATCTAAGGGCTGCCTGTGAGAACTGTATGCCAGATGGCAGCCAGGGACACAGCAAAGGTGGCCAATAACTGCCTCCTTATTGACACTGCCCACTGACACATCTAACTATGATATCTATTTGAATGGTACATGTAGGAAGACATATATATCTTACAATTACCAAAATTATACCAAACACTTCAATTTTCAACATACCGGGAGTGCCAAAAAATGTATACACATGACTTGTATTCATTTTTTGCTATTGGTATATATTGAGTATTACAAGTTTAATACAGTTTTTTCCTTTTTTAAAATGTGTATACATTTTTTTGGCACGCTCTGTATTTTTAAAAAGTTATTTCAGTTAGGTAAGGGTATTAGCAAAACAGAAATCAGCCACGATAGAATGTTACTCTTTAGTATACAGTAACACATTTCAATTTGTAACTATTTTCTGTTTCAAGAGTATGTTCTCACTGAAAGGACTTAGAAGTGTTTCAGGGTACTTCGAACCAAATATTGGAAGTGGTAAGATATCGAGTTACTTTTTGATCTTAAAAGGTAGCTGGTGACAGACGTCTGCGTGCTTAATTAAGTGTCTCAATCTCCAGTGACACCACAAGGACAGCCCTGGACCCAAACTTCTTACCCCAGATCATTTCCATCTGCCTTTTAGATAGCCATGCACGGACTGCAGAGTACTTGCAGGGGGAAAAGCCAAAGGAAAGCAAATTGTACCCAACATAATTCCCATTTTTTCACTAGGTAGACAAGGACAGACCATGGATTTCAAGTATTAAAGGACTTTAGATATGATTCTGAAAGGTATTAAGAGTAGAAGACTCAGTCACGTCTATCTTGTTTATTGTGATAACCCTGCAACTTCTCACAGAGTCTGGCATGTAAATAGGTGATTGGTAAGTATATACGTACTAGGTAAACAAGCAAAACTTAAGTAATACATTGGCAGATTATATTTCTGATTTAGAATATTAATATGGGCTACAGGATGGAGAATGACTTTAGATTTATGGCTGAGCAAGAAACACTACAGGCTAAAAAAGTTCTTAGTTAAATTTGAACAGTTATGCTATGGAAAGGAGGAGACAGAGAGATATGTAGGTGGCAAATTGACAGGACTTGGTGACTGAATGTATGTAAAAGATAAAAGAAGGAAGTTACAAAGAATGCCCTACACTCTGTAGTAGTGTGCGGGGCATCGTGGATTGAAATAAGGGCTAAAGGAAGAAAAATGAGTTCCTTTTGGGTGGGATGAAGATGGTGGGAGACTGTGAGTTAATTTTGAATGGGAAAGTTAAATGTGACTTAAATTGGAATTGGAGATACCAGCTTTGAAGTGGTTCTAGGAGCCATGGCTGTGGCAGACATATCAGAATGTGCAGCATGGGAGAATAATTTTGGAAACGTAAAAGATTCATGATCATGGTATAACCAAGGATCTGAAGTTAGGTCAGGAGTCTGAAATTTTACAGTAGGCAGGTAGGGGTTATAAGTCAGAGCAAAATGGAGGGACAAAACTAGGAAGTGGAAGATATATGAGAAGTCAAGTGATTACGTTTAAGGCAATGAGAAAAAGGGAGACCTTGACAGCAAAGCAAACCAGTTAGGACAAGGGTCAGTCCCTTAGCAGAGCCTGCCTAAGGTCTGGAGAAAGAAGAAAGCAGGGAAGAAGGACATCAACGTTACGGTGAGCAAAGAGTCAGGGGCCTATACTGACAATGGCAGACCACATTCAAGAGATGTCCTGAGAGACGAGCCCATCTTCAGACTTGCCCTGCTCAGAGTCCCCTGAACCAGGCTCATTGAATCTGGCCAATAGAATCCAGCCACTGGCATTTTTCCACATCTGCAAGATGAGAACATGAATTGGATGACATGAGCTTCTCAGTTAGATGACCTTAGCCCCTTGATCTTGGAAGGAAACCACAAACATTCTTAATTTCTTAAGCCTCTGAAGAATTTCCAATCTGCTAAACACAGCACTAAGGTCACATTTTTGAATTGTTCTTTTGACCCAGTCACTTCAAAAGAATTCAACAAGACAAAAAATACACTTATGGAAAAAATAGCACAGATTTCTTAAAAATAAAAAGAAAAACAAATCATATTCTGAAACTAGAATTTTGTACACTGAAACCACGTAGGAAGTGTCCTACCTCCTAAATGTCTTTCTAATTGGCGTTTCTTCTTCCTTCTTGCTGTTCCTACCTTAGCAGGGGCGCGCATTCTCTTACTTGGTCTATCACACTATCTCCTGATTTATCTATCTGTCTCTAGCTTAGTTCCTCTTCAATCTTCCAATACATAGCAACCAGATGGTACTTCCTAAAACATTCTAAGACATTCATCTAAATAGGTTTTTCTCCCCAGTTGGAGTCTCAATGGCTCCTAACGTTCAACTGAATATCCAGATGCTTTCACAAGGAATTTGTAATTCTTAATGGCCTGGCATCTTGCCAATTTCCCATCTCATATGACACTTCCTGCCCCTATAATTTTTGCTCTTAAAACACTACGCATGTTGTTGTTTTCTAAATTCACTGATATTTTTTCATACCTCTGGGCTTTTGTACATGCTATTTCTTCTGCTTGTACTGTCCTCCCTACCTTAATTACCTAACAAATTCCTACTCAATCTATTAATCTTCAATACTCATTTCTCCTAACCTTCACCAGCCACAGTTTGCCATCCTATCATCTCTGCTATTTTGGTTTCTTGCACATTCCTCTATTTTAGCATGTATAAATAATAGGAGACTCTGAAATTCTACTGAAGAGATGAAGAGGACATCTATTTGTAAATCCAAATAAAACTTTGGAAATCTCTAAATTCACAATGCCACAGCATCAAATAATTTCTCCCAAAAACGTTTATCGAAGAATGAGACTGAACACAAACCATGTGGACATGCAGATAGCAAACAGCAAGCTAGGCTCACTGACTAGTTCCCTATCCAAGCCTTGCAGCATGGTTGATTTAAATGCCTATCTAGGTGGAAATATTATTTACTACGTATAATTACTCTGCGCTCACTCGTGAATAGTTAAAACTGAAAATGCAAATTTTATAAATATCAAGGATCCCTATTATGACACTTGCTTGTTTATACATTTGCCACCCCATCTAAATCGACATTCCATGAAAGGCACGAATATGTCTGTGTGTCGTTGTGTGAGAACTAGCAGATGTTTCATAAATGTTTAATGAATGAATGAATGTACCAGATACGATCACAGATGCTCATTCCCTTTTCCCCCGCTTTTGAGAAGCATGAGAGTGTGATATCTTCTTGTTGATAAAAAGTATGGTTGCTAGAGGAAGACTTAATTCCTTCAATATTGATTGATTTCACTTATTTATTCACACACCAAATAGTTGGCAGAGTTCTTAATATATGCTGCACATTGCTCTGTGTGTTGGGGATACAGGAAAAACTACGATAGATGAAGTCGCTGCTTTTATGGTGCTCACATTCTAATGGGGACACACAGTAAGAAAATAAATAAAAATCCCATACCATTACAAATTCACGCTTAAAAAAAAATGTCTGTTTGTTCTTTGTAAAACCTGAGAAGGAGTTAGATATGGTGGTTGAAGTTAGGAAGGAAGAATTGATGGGTCTACTGTCTTCTGCTGCCACTACACAATAAAAACTCTGAGTTTTGCAATTTCAGTGTTTGAAGACTTTTCAAATCCTTGTAGTATTCCTAACCTGTTTGTGCAAAAAGCATTATCAATTGAAGGACTAAAATAATTTTTCATTTCTGTGGACTGGGCGTGTGACTTTGCAAAGGAGAAACTTTTCCAGCAAACCGAGACCTTTAAAAAGGTTTTACGTTTGTCACAGGGACCATGTCTTCGCTGAGAAAGCAACATGGAAAAAATATACAGCCATGTAGCGAAAACTGCTCTTTAGAAGTTCAGTACAATTTAATGAGAGACCATTTTCTGCAATGACACACCCAGCCTATTATAAAGTCAGCATGGAAAAAAATGGCAGAATACCTCTTTTTGTAAATTTAGAAGATGTCATACCTGCCAGAGTTATCACAATTAATTATGGCAGGCTAGGAAGATTGAATATATCTTGATAGTTTCTCACAACTATTCTCTTCTCCGGAAAAGTTTTCCCTCTACGTGTCCTTCAAGATCCAGCTTAGGGAATCCATCTTTTATAAGTTCTTTTCTTGAACTCTTCTCTCAAGATATTTAGTCCTTCCTCAGATATTACTGTACTCTATCTATACATCAATTAGTTCACTGATCACACTGTTCTTTAATTATTTATAACAAACCTGCTTCCTATTCTAGATTGTAATATTGTGTCCATGAATATCTTTAATCCCCAGAAGTTATCTTTCTGGAGTGGATGAAACAAATGAATAATTACAATCTATTTTCTATATTGGCATAACCAAGCATGTTATTTTAAAGAGATAAGAAAAAGAAGTCACTCCTTAAATGGCTAAATGACTTTCTTTAATTAAGATGGTACATATTTATATTCACAGTCTTCAATTTTATGTAAAGTTAACTTCAAAACACATTTACCCACCTTTATTGAATTTGGTCACTATTTAATGAATTTATAACCTATGACAAGATACTTAAATATCAAATATAAGAAATGCCTTTTCATACTGTCAACAACACATTTAGGTGAAGGAGGAGGAGGAGAGGCAGCATTATTATTATTTCCTTGAAGGAAAATGAAAACTGTTATTCCTAACAATGAAATGTTTAATGGGATTAGACTTAGTGAAAAACCAACACTGAGGGCAGGGAATTCTGTAAGCTCTATCTTTAGGATGGACAATTTGTCTCACTACAGAAAGTAAAAAATGAGAGACAAGTGACTAATTTGTGAAGGGGATACAGAAACCATTTCTTAACCAAAGCTAAGTGATAAGGAAGGCCAAGATAGTATGGAAGATAACAGAAACAAGACTGGGAGAAAATGTAGACTAGATTTTATAAAAACAATGTCATTACTTTCTCCTTCTCATTTATCTGCTACAAAATCATATGTAGAAATTTAGTTTCTGAGAGAAAAATAATATAGGAATGAAAAATTCAGACTTAAAATAATCATAGATAATTGTTATCTATGATTATTCTTCATACATTCTTTTAACTCTGTAATGCTTTCGGAAATATAACACGTATTTTCCAGCAAATTAACCTATTGGCTACCAAACGTTATTTCTGATCAAGCTTGCCAAAAGGACTTATTTTCTAAATGAGTGTTTTTTAAACTGCTGGTTGCAATCTTTCACTGTAAGGTTAAGTGATGTTTTATTAATTTTTTTGTTTTAATTATGTGTGTCTTACACACACACACATAAATAATACATATGTGTGCTCTGGGTCAAGGAGTAAAATGTATTTATTATGAGCTGTTGTCAAACAATTTGAAAGCCATCATTTTAAAGAACATGAATAAGTTAACTACTATGTTTAGCAGATGTTTAAATACTCTTAGGAAAGATTAACTCAAGGTATAAATGAACTAAAGGAATGCATACAATACGTTGACAGAGGGTCATAAGCAATATTTCCTTGGGAAGTTAACTCCCCAAACACTGGCCAAGGCACCATTCTCTTTCTACCTTACCTTAAAGACTCACCATTAGTGCCTTTACCCCCAGTTTTATTGAGATATAATTGACACATAACATTGTGTTAAGTTTAAGGTCTACAATGTGTTTATTTGACACATTTATAAACTGCAAAATGATTGCCACCATAGTATGAACTACACCTTCATCCTGTCACATAGTTACCATTTCTCTTTTGTGGTAAGAACACTCTCTTAGCAACATTCAAGTATATGATATGATATTATTTGCTATACTCACCATGCTATACATTAGATCCCAGACTTATTCATCATAGAACTGGAAGTTTGTGCCCTTTGAGAAATATGTCCCCATTTCCACTAGTACTTCTTTAAGACTAAAAAAGTCTGCTTCAAGGTCATTTTAAAAGTAATTTTTATTAAGATGAGATGAATTTTTAAGTCTAGTTTATGGTATTAGCTATTTAGTAGGCTGAAGCTACAGAAAGCCTGGCTCTGAGGGAACAAAGATTCAGAGCATACATACAGTGACTTCCTAATGAGCCAACTGAGTGGTAGGGGACAAGCAAGGGGGAAGGAGGGGGAGCTCGGCCAGGGGAGGTCCTCAACAGGCAGAAGGAAAGAGTAAGGAAGCCCAAACTTGATTACCGGAGGAAATCAGGGCATAGCTCTTCCAAATATTATCAGTCCTCTCCTTAGAATGGGTTCACTAACTCCTCCTAGAGAAGTATTCCTCTAGCTCCTGGAGAATAAAATCTTTAGCCACATGCAGACTGATTAATCATAGTGTACAACTGGGGTGTGAATAGATAACAATATGTTAATCTCCCCTCTCCTTATTTCCTCTAAGACAAATACTTCTTAGCTTCTTTACCAATAAAACAAGAAAAAGAAGGACCATTTAATAGTAACTAATATTGCACAGCATTTTTCAAATATGCTTTTTAACTAACCACTGTCTGAAGAACATAACGCAGGTCTATTATCCCAAGAGAAAACTCAGAGGTGAGATGACCTACACAAGTTCACAAACCCAGCAATTATTGGAGCAGGAACTAAAACCTGAGTCTTTGCACTCCAAATCTTTTGCCCTTTGATTACACTGACCTGCTTTTCCATTTGAGAGAGAACAAAAGGAACCAAAAACAAAGATACACTTCTCTTACCTCATGGTTTTGGCCTAGGCCTGCCGTGGCCTCCGGCCATATTAAGAGTAACCTGCAAACCTGAGGATATTATTCTGGACTTCATTTGTTTATTTATTCTCTTTCACAATAGGTTGTAAAAATACTGTATTTCATAGAATCTAAGGTCTATAAATTATAGGATACATGATTATTTTATGTACCACTAAGAAGGGGAAAAATAAACAATTAACCCATTACATGTACTTTCATCTCTTAGAATGCCTTTAACAATTACTAAAATATTTCTTTTAAACTTATTTATAGAATTTTTATCATATTCACTCTGTGCAGCCATAAAAAAAATGAGCAAAATAATTTGGTTAAGTTATTCCTAAAAGTGCCTCATTTTTAGACTCTAACTCTTCTGAATCATTTTTGAAATCGAACTTATTGTTGTCCTTGTTTTCCCGTCTATGTCATCCTCAGTAACATCTTAAGAGGTTCCACTTCTGGATTTACTGGAAGATGAACAAAAGAATGTTTGCAGACAATCACTCGGACACATAGTGTTTCTTCCAATAATCCTTAAATGCTTTGTAGATTGGAACACCTAGGGTTGCATTTGTGTACATGTGCTCCCAGAAATAACTTTACACATGCCCAGACAATAACAGCTACCTCAGCCTGGCTGATTTTTATGACACCATCAACTGTCAGACATATCTTAGATTCACTAATGTTAAATAGAAGGAGGAAAAAAATGTGTTTTGGAACTGATCAAATAAAATATTCTCTTTGTTTTGTCTTTTTTCCTTTCCTTTAAAAAATAACAGGTGAGATATTTGAATTAAGACACTTCACCAGCCCAATTCATTCCAGGAAATTAGCCAAAACAATTTTCAAAATTAGTTAACCAGGAGTGGTCAAACATAATAGGTGACATTTATTGAACACCACAAGGTGGCACGCACTATGGTTTACATTAGTTCTAATTCTTACAACTCTGCATGGAAGGCTTTGTTAATATACTTTTGTTACATATTTTACAGATCAGGAAACTGAAACTCAGGGAGATTAAGCAACTTACCCACAATCAAAAGGCCACATACTCTGAAGCCTTATTTCAAACCCTGGCAAGACACTTCACTACCTCATCTATAACACTCATTTCTCTTTTACTTTCCTTATGCGCTTATCTCTATCTACAAAACATTTATTTTCCCCTCTCCTCTTTTCTTTATTCTTTTTTTTCCCTGCTCATCAAATACTTTATGGTGAATAACAAGATATCCTAACTCTCTGGAGACATACTATTGGGAATTCTACTCTTCTCTTCCCATTCCCTATAGGAGTTACCTATGGCGTCAGGTGAGCTCTATCTTACCTTCCACCTCAATAGCCATAACCAAAGACTAGCTCCTAAAGTCTCCTGTCAGCATAACTGAAGTAGCATCTCTCCAGCCTGTCATAAAGCGGCACTGCCTCCTCATCCTCACTGAGAGGGGCGGGACTTCCTTGCTGGAAAAAGGCCTGGGTGGAAACAGATACTGTAGAGCAGAACTGATAAAGGACTTGCAGTATTTTCCTGGTAGATTTTTAGTTTCTATGCTTGCCATAAGAAACTGAGGCTATTAAATAATATTTAAGGAGACTATTTCAGCAGCCTCTTTCATATTACCAGGCCTTTACTTAGGTCGTTTTCTCTACTTGAAATGCTAATAACACTCCTGTCGTCCTCTTTCTATGATGGTTCAATATCATTTCTTGCATGGATCCTTCCTCAGATGCTCCATCAGAAATGATTACCCATTCTTCTCTTTACACCCTTCTGTGGATCTTATCACATTATGATATTACAATTACCTTCAATGTCTAGCTGCATGACCTCAGAGCAGAAAGCATACCTTCTTTAATTCTAGTGTGCTTTATTGCCTGACAGAAATGTAAGGCAGACCACAAATATGTAAGAGACATTGAAATTTTAAAAAGTTTTGTAGCCATATTAAAAATAAGAAACAGGTGATATTAATTTAATAACATATTTTACTTAACCTAATATATACAAAATATTGCCTTTCAAACTGTAATCAAATTGAAAATTATTGAGACTTTTATATATATAATTTTGTTTGTTTGTTTGTAGAAAGTGTTTGAAATCTGGTATGTTTCATTTACATCCCATAGCACAGCTCAGTCTGGACTAGCCATATCTAAAGTGTTCACTGGCCACATGTGGCTACCATATTGGACAGAACAACTCAAGAGCTGAACACCAAATCTCAAACATGAAGAGGGAAATCTCACATTTTTTACTGAATGAAAAAGGCAAAAAGGTAGTGCAATGAAAAGATGAGCAAGTTATGATGTCATTGTATATCATGGGAGAAGGAAGAAGGTAAAAATAGAAAATAATCATAGACAATGAGCTTCAAAGATCAGATATAGTGTTTAGACACAGGGAAATTATTAAAAATTGGAGGTTTTGAAAGACCAAAATAAAAGGTAATAAGTTTTGTAGCATTGTCAAATTATTCTGAAGGAAAGAAATGTAATGCTTTTAACAAAAGTGTGGTTCTTCTAGCACCACCCACATATATGTATTTAGGAAAAAAATGTATAATGGTGATAATGAAGAGACAACAAATACATGCAACCTTCCTCACTTTGTAGATACAAGCAATTATGATGTGTGATCAAAAAATATGGTGAATGTTTAAATTAAAAAAATATATATTACAGTGAAAGGTACATTGCCATTAATCCCCCTCAAAACACCCCCCTCGCTTCAAACACACTCATTCCATCATTCTTGCCACTTTCTGAAGCAGTTCTAGAAGTCCTCTTTCGTGAGTGTCTTAGTTGTGCTGTTATGGCTGCCTCGATGTCCTGAATCATTTTGACTTTGGGGAAGAGTCAGAAGTCCCACGGTACCAGATCCAGCGAATAAGGTGGGAGAGGACACACCATAATGTTTTTATTTGACACAAATCGCTGTATACCAGAAGCGATGTGTGACACAGAGCGTTGTCATGATGGAGGATGATTTATGACACACATTAAAACACAACTCTCAACCGTAGCTCACACCCAACTGTCTGCACTGAACAAGTTGAAACTTGTCACACACTGTTACTAAGGTTCAACATGTCACTTTCCTTATGGTAGATTCCTGCCTTTCTGTTGGGTGGCACTCGGCAGCAGCATTCACTGTATTTTGTGATACAGTATTTTGTGATACAACAGGAAGGCTCCATGTCACACATTGCTTCTGGTACAGCGATTTCTGTTAAATAAAAACATTACAGTGTATCCTCATCCACCTTATTCAGTGGATTTGGCATCGTGCGACTTTGGGTCCGTCCCCAAGTCAAAATGACCATGAAAGGTAAACATTTTCAATGGATACAAGACATTGGGCAGTCATGTCAGTGCAACTAAAGACAGTCACAAAAGAGGACTTCCAGAACTACTTCAGAAAGTGGCAAGAACGATGGGATAAGTGTGTTTGAAGTGTGGGGGAGTATTTTGTGAGGGATTAATGGCAATATTTTTTACTGTAATACATTTTTAAAATTTAAATATTCACCGTATTGTTTGATCACACCTCATATTGTGAATATGAGAGGTTGTACTATTAAATAAAATGTCACAATCAAGGGTAATGAATTTTTTTAGTTCTTAATCTAGATAATTGCTTCATGAATTTGATTAATATTCATTCCACACAGTGCACATAGCTAAAGAGACAAGGCTGGATAAAGTTATGACATTTGAATATGTAACAAGGCTGCTGCTCAGTTTTCTTCTCTCAGACTAATTTATCATTTGATAAAAAGAAATGGCCCTACTACAGCTACTTAGTACCACTTTACTTAGCAATTACTGTCTTTCAATTGAGGACCATTTGAGTTATTTTATCACAGTTCATGATATCAAAATATATTCAACAAATTCAAGTAATAAGTGGAGAAAAAACAGGCACATGAAATTTCAAAACAGACTTCTTAATAAGTAATGAGATATTTAAGATGTTCTGAACTTCAAAAGTGCTCTTTTCATGAAGATTCAATTTTGGTTTGGTTTGGTATTTTTTAATCTAAGAGTTTTCTTGAGGTTTTGCTAATAAGGAAAAGTATAAATGTATCTTTTGACCTTTAATAGGTTCTTGTTAATGTCATATGCGTAATATTGCACTGCTAAATTGCTCCCACCCAAGCTAGGATTCTGGGAGCAGTCTTTTTTTCTTTCATGTACCTTCATCTAATCAAATAATAATTTCTGTCAATTCAGATTCATATGTATTCTTTGAACCCTTCTCCATCTCCTCTAATACTATTGACTTGCATCATCTCTTACAGGAGTCCTACAATAACCTCCTAATTGATCTTTCTGTTCCCAAGCTTGTCCCTACACATTCATAAGCCACACATCTACCAGAGTGGTCCTTTCCCTGCTTGCAAACAGTCATGTTCCTTAGCCTGACCACAGAGCCTTCCATGATGTGGTCTCTGTTCCATACATCTCACTTTGTGCCCTTGATTGCCCTCCATTTACTTGTATCACCCATACTGAACTGGTGTTTTTCATGACAACAGGTTGGGTCCTCCTCAATCTTTCATGTTACTCATGTACTAATTTTTCACTTGCATTTAATCATATGTTTATATGTCATGTCTCTCCCACTAATTTTTGAGCTAACTGAGGTCAAGAAAAGTCATCAATATTTTAAAAAATCTTTAGTTCCTCATATAACATAGCATATGGCAGGATCTTGAATAGAGAATCTAATTCCCAGAATAGTATTTCTTACATAAGGGGCACTCAGTAAATGTTTATCAAAATGAATTAAATCTATGAACATGCCCTGAGTTGGATACAAAATTCCAGTGTTTAATAATCTGAAAATTGAAAAGATGCCTTTTTTTGTAAGCCTCCAGTTTAAGAATCCACCCCAAATCTTAGATGAATCATGTTCTAATTTAGAATTTAGGTCAGCAATTAACTTCCAAGAAAATCCTGGATATATACAATATACATCATTATTAAATTATGAGTATATCTATTTGTCATTCATTACTGCATTAAGTGAATGCTGTCACTCGGAATTGAAAAAGCTATTGAAAACAAAGAAGCTGAGGAACGTGTGAGAACCTTGGGAAACTTCCAGTTAGCAAATGTCTTCCTGTGAAATCAAAATGAATGGCTTTTAAATGATCAGAACTTTCCTCTTCTTGAAGAATTTCACTTTATCTTGTATACTCTTTCCCCACCCTTATCCTTGTGACCTTACATATTCTCAGACCTTTTTGGGAGACATGCTTATGAAAGGTAGTAAGTAGGAAGGTTTCCTTTGTTTTATGAGCTATTTGAAGAGTAATTGTGGACCTGTGCTCCTGCATGAAAACAGAGCCTGCTAGGACTTCCTTAACATTCAAAAATTGTAATTTGCCATCCCAGAATAATCACGGGGATAGGGGAGGCAGAACTCATGTTATAGTCCATGGGAAAGCAGCTAATTATATACTTCATCAAAAACCATATTTTAGTGGGTACTTATATTGTCAAAAATGGATAATGATTGACTTCTCTTTGTCCTTAAACTGCTATACTTTAAATTAGGCTTCCACTTTGACATTTCCAAAAAGGTGGCCTAACAGCATATTTTTTTTAAACTCCTGAGTGTAAACTGCTTTGTATGAATTATTTAAAATGCCAAAACACTGTTGATCATGAAGGAAAAGAACAAATTTCATTAGATTTAAGAGTGAGAAAATCAAGTTAAACTCACCACGAGTTAACAGAGAATATAAACAAGGAAAGGAAAGTTTGGACTATTTGACATAGATCTACCCCTTCTAAATAGTTCACAGTAAATGTGACTAGTGGTTACTAAAATACAACATTTAGACTGAAAATTATTTAGCTCTTATATTTTTATTTAATGGCATTTATACTTAAAAGAGTCTTACTAAACCGCACAATGCTTCTTGGGGAATGTGTAGTGATACCTGTACACACACATACACACGTAAAAAATAAATGAGCAGTGTTTTGTTTGATTGGTTTTTGCCTTCTTCAAAAGATAGGTTATTTATTAGTCATTTTATTTTATCACTGGGTATTATGGCTCTCATTAAATTGCATCCCATTTTCAAACAATAAAATCCTATCAAATGTTTATTGTAATTACCATTTGTTGCTACATATCAGTATTTCAGTGGACTAATATTTTAACATTCAAATGATTTTTTTTTGACATGGTATAAACATTAATCAGTGTTTATTCCATAGCAGTAAGTGCTAATGGGCACTTCATCTTTACTACTCACCCATCGTACGCAATAGATACCCAATAAATAATGACTAGCCATATGGAATGACTGTGCTAATATGCAGCAGAGCCACTCTCAGAATAAACTGCATTTGCAATCTCAGCTCCTGATGGTCAACTTGACGTCTTGCATTGGATAACACATTCTGTCTCTCGCAATAATTTCTTCAAGCATCCCTCAAATCCTACGGTGGTTCTGCATTAATGACAGTCATAGGGATATATTCTGTGTCCAGAAAATATGTATATTATCTAATGTAACTTCAATATATATCCCTTTTATTAAGGCCTTTGTTTTCAAGCTTGCATGTTTTTGATTATTTTTATAGTCATCAATATCTGTTAGAGAAACACATGGTCCATCTTTAACTCCATTGCTAAGATTCAAAAACAAAAGTGTTTTCTCTTTGTCTGAATGTTCAGGCACAGGCTTGGTAAAGTAAAAGTTATGAGTGAAAGCCACAGAAATCTGGGAGCACATCAATGCCTGGCACCTATGAGATGATCAACATTGAGGAGCAGCAGGTTACAGTGGAGCGGAGGGAAGACTTATGCTAAAATGCCCTAGGTTTGATTTCTGGCTCTGCCATATGTTACCATGTGACAGAAGGCAAGCCACTTCATTTATCAGAGCCTATTTTATTTATAAAATGAGGAAATCAAGGCATACTTTATAGGGTTCCTGTGAGGAATAAAATAATTAACATTACATATTCTCTGACATAACTGCAAATGCAGTTTATTCTGAGAGTGGCTCAGAATATTTGCATGTAGTAGATGATGTTTGAATGAATCAATGAAGATTATAATCAGGGAAGTAAGACAATAACCATGAATAACCAGTATTCTCTTTCTCCCTTTCCTCGCGCAACTCCATTCAGCTTTAATAATGATCCAAAAAATTGCTGAAAGGAGGTGAGAAAGGGGAGGAGTTCACTCCTCTGGAGCGTGAAAAGTCACACTGATATGCCAAGTGAATCAAAGGACAAGAATTAACAATCAATATCGTGACATTTTTATTTGCATATACAAATAGCCATGAATGTGTGGTTTATAGCTAATATCACTAAAGTGGACGATGGTGAGACAACAAAATTATCCAGGAGAGAAAGGTTTGTTTTTCAAAGAGATTAGAATTTTCCCAAGGCAACTTAGAAAGATAAAAAAGCATCATAGAGAAAGGAATCTTAAGGGCCCCCAACAAACGAAAGGGCACTCTGGTTAGAACCTGTTTTCCATACTGAGTTGTGCAAATAACCACTGTCTTTCCTGATAGCAAAAGATGTTTTATGAAGTCATATATTTGGGAAATACTGGGTTAAAAATGTTAAACAAATTTCTTAACCTTGAGACTTTTCAGAATCTTTAAAATGCTAATGTGCTTTGCGAATCCTCTTGGAGGCAGCACTTCTCAAAGTTACTTCATCACCAAACTTTCATTTAATCTGACACCCAAGTAACATTACATGAGACAGATTTACAGGAGTGCTGGGTGGGGGTGGGGCCTCCCAGGAGGGGTTGTCTCCACCAGCAAAGGTGGTATTCCTATACGTGAAGGAGCTTATGGAAAAATTATGGCTGACATGAAGGTTACCATCCCCTTACTTGTTCATTTACCCTTTAACTTGAACAGTGCCCTTTTCTTAGAATGTGTTGTAACAACACTGCTTGTGGATTCCTGTGGCAGTGATATATTTAAACACAATAGTTGACAGTAGGAAGAGGTAGCCAAAGCTCATAGAAGCGTGGTGGGATTTCCCAGATTCTTAAGCTCTCATTTCCTCCTAAGAAAATGAACAAATAGAAAAGAATAAAGTAGCTTCTTAAAAAAAAAAAATGATTTTGAGGGTAAGGTGGGTGGTTGGATTATTATGATACACCTTCAGAACATAAAAATTACAGGTAATTTTCTCTTTTCTAAAAGGTGATTATAATAATAGAGCTCTGCTCTTAGGAGACTAAAAGCTCTTTCTCTATGAAAGGAGAAAAGAAGCTTAAAAATGACAACTGTCAAAACAAAAAACCTGAAACAAACATAAAATGCAAAAGGATCCTGAAATAATACTAGCCAGCTCTAACAACAGAGCAGCATACGGCTGGTTGCATATACAAGTATATGTGTGTACCTATGCAGAATGTACACACTAAGTCTCCTCACTGTATATACATGAATTGGGACAGTGGGAAATTATCCAGCCTTTCTGTTCTCATCCGGTTCATGCTCTTAGGGAGCTAGATGTTCTTCACCCATTAAGAGATTCTCAAACACTGACAAATGAAATTCTGAACCAAGGAACATGGTTGCTTAAGAATTCAGTCAACTCTCTTTTAACTGACCCAGATAGTATGATTTTTATTTCTAAAAACTTCATTGTACATGACTCCAGGTCACAGTATTTTAATTATATTAATATGCTATCTTTTAACTTCTTAGTAAATTAGTTTAATTATCTTTTCAACCAGTGTTTTTCCAAACTATGGGTTTTGAAATTAATTTAGAGTCTTATGAATAGCATTTTTTTGAATTAAAAAGAACAGAATAACACAGCACAGTATAGAATACAAAACATCATATTGCTCTGTACACAGTAAGGGTGAATACTATTTCATAAAATTTTGTCTCTGTATGCCCAGTAAAACCATGATATAATGTTTTCCTTACTGTTGTTCATAAGAAAAATATTTGAAATCCATTCTTATAGGTGGTATTTGGATATCATGTTTTTATTTATGCTGCGGAATAAGTCATGTTATATGCACCATGCCTATTATTATCCTTCTGGTTCCCACTGTGCAGCTCCTGGGCCCACCTCTGAGTTCAGCATAGTTGTAGCGGACAGTTCTATAAGCTCTTAGACTCGCTCTGCATTGATAACGTCTTGCTGTAAGCACATCTGTTTTTGTTTCTTTGTTTTGTTTTTACTTTTTACTCTAGGGATTTTCGAATGCTGCAGAGTGCTCTGGGGTTAGTACAGCCTGGAAGGGAGAGGCATTAACCTTCAGCCCGTATAGGATAGAGCCTGCCTTTCCCTAGACAGAGAATTTAAGAGGCATTCTCTATGCCTCCGAGGACGAACTCCCAGGAGAATCAAGTGCACACTGCTCACAGGAGTGTGACCTGGAATATGTAACCTAACATTGTCCTTTCCTCTTTCTCTGTCTCACTCTCCACCCTCATTCCTGACCCTGTATCACCTGCCAGAAAATCTACCTACATCCAAGACCTTATCTCAGACTCTTCTGTCAAGGAACTCAGGTATAATATTGACATTTAAACGTAGAATTATCAAGTATTAAGTTTGGAGATTCCTTAGACGTTGTCTATTTCTAGCATCCAACTAGCATTAACTTTTCTGACAAAGATCTTTTATTTAGCTTTGGAATAGCTGTGTTTCCAATTAATACACACAGTTCTAACAGTTGCACTGACATCTAGTTGTAAATATTTCTTAAATGTCTGAAAGGACCGTGTGCAGTATTCAACAAATATTTATCATTCAGCTTAATTTCTATGGGAATATTCTAGTTCACGCTACCTGTAATTGTCATTAATAAGTAGAAATAAAAAAATAAAGGTAGCCTGAAGATTTGTTTGTTTGTTTGCTTGTTTGTTTGCTTGTTTGGGAATGATGTTGTTTCCTTCAACCACTTTTATAATTGTAGGAGAGTGAAGCTTGAGACATTGGAATTACATAACCGATTGCCCTTACTTATATGGCAGGTGGGGAAAGTTCAGTATCTTATGTAATGAAATATACTCCTCAATTCCACCTGCCACTCTTAATAGAACCAACTATTGGTCTTAAATAAGGCACAATATGGCTTTCTTCAAAATTTTTTATACATGGTGACAGAAGGAGACTAGCCTTTGAGTGGTGAGCATACAATAGACTATACAGATGTCACATTATAAAGTTGTACATCTGAAATTTATACAACATTATTAACCAATCTTACCCAAACAAATTTAATATATTTTTTTTAATTTATAGAAGGGATTGAGTGTCGTATCAATTTTAGAGTGACATTATATTCCAAAAGGATTGAACAAATATTTAACCACAAAATAAAATCCCTAACAGAAATATATATGACATAAATTTAGGAACTCTAAAAATCCATATGCAAAAATATCATGAAAGCTATAAATGGATTTTTTAAAAATATGGTATTTAAGATGGACAATAATAACTGTTGGTGAGGATGTTTAAATATTAGAATCCTCATACATTGCTGGTCAGAATGAAAAATGGTGTAGCTGCTTTGGGTATATTTCGGCAGCTCCTCAAAAAGTTAAACATAGAGTTACCATACAAGCCAGCAATCATATTCCTAGGTATATACCCAAGAGAACTGAAAACACATGTTCACATAACATCTTCAACGTGAATTTTCATAGCAGCAATAATTATAGTAGCCAAAAAATGGAAACCAAAAGGCCAATCAATTGATGAATGGATAAACAAAATGTGGTATATACATGCAATGGAATATTATTTTCAGCCCTAAAAATGAATGGAATATTGATATGTGCTACAACATGAATGAACCTTGAAAACATTATGCTAAGTGAAACCAGCCAGTCACAAAAGGCCACATACTGTATGATTCCATTTATAGGAAGTTTCCAGGATAGGCAAATCCACAGAGACAGAAAGATTAGCCGTTCTCAGAGGCTAGGTAAAGGGAGGGAAAATGGAAAGTCACTGCTAACGAGTAGTGTTTCTTTTTGAGGTGATGAAAAATGTTCTGGAGTTAGATAATAGTGATGATTGAACAACTTTGTACGTGCTAATTAAATATACTGAAAACCACTGACTTGCACACTTTAAAACAAGTGAATTTTATAGCATGTTAATTAAATCTCATTAAAAAAAAAATACGGCACTAAAGCTCCCGTCTGTCTTACACCATAACAAAAGGACATGAGACAGTAATATTCCACATGGAACACAGGTGCCACACTGCAGTTCTTTAGAAAGAAATGTACATCAGTCTTCTGTGAAAGTGGGTGATGAAAACCACATCTATTTACATTACTTAGAAGATATCCAATATAGCATAGCCACATGTAAACATCTAGCACCAGAGCTACCAGTAATAAAATACTGAATATTTCAATAATCTAAAATTCTAAAATCTTATACATGAAGAATAAGCTATTGCTGCAATTAGAAAACACAATACCGATTCAAATTACATAAAAAATACAGAATGACACTGTTAGAAATGAACTGAACTATGTAGCACTATACATGGTTGATAAATAAGAATTAAATATTTTATTTATACCAATCACCCCACAACTGAGGCATTTTCGAGTCTAGTGTGTTTAGTGCCATAGTGGATGTATTTTATCTTAAATATGTTCTCAATCAGAAAGACAGCTTCCTTTTTCATTTTTTTCCTCCATATAGTTCTTTTTTTTTCTTTTGGGAAATATTTTCAAGGTGTCCCTGAATTATAAGAATGGAAATGTACTTGTTAAATCCTACTTGTCAATCAAGTTGACAGCTATAAAATAAAATGAGCTATTCTGTTAAACTTTAACATTTAAGGAAGCATTTTTAGATCTGGAATGAATTTAATCATGTGAGTGTTACTTAAATGAAAAGTTGATGCCTGGTTAATTCTCCCCATGTGCCACCGCATATTAATTCACATGTCTCCTCTTTATGGATATTATCCTAATAGGAAGATGTTGCTATGCAAAATATTTGAATAGCCCAACCATTGGTGCATGGTGTACTTTTCACAGCAAAGGCTTGATAATGACAATTCTAATAATAATTAACGAGTAAAAGGGCTAATTATTCAATAATTGGTAACTTCAATGAATTTTGGAAGTAGCCTCTAGATTCAAGGCATTAAAATGTACACATATCACAGAGAAGAATATGCTTTATTTTTAGAGCCTTGTCAGCTTAGGTAGTAAAGGATGCACAGTAGAATTGGATTTAATCGGTTTAATTAAACTCAGTTTGGGAAGACTCTCTTTGAAGTTTTATTCTCCTTTAGTTCATGTCACTCATCTAGTCATTATATTACATCACTTCTCTATTCCCTCAGAGACTCCCTTCCTGAGACTTGACACAAGACTGGTTTCCAGGGGGTCTGACTACTGACGTGACTAGTACTATGTTACAACCCAGGATCCTGAGTATGGTTATTAATACACTCATAGAGACACCCACAGACTTTTCTGATTTATTTTAAAAAATAAACTTCTATCTTTTTCATTTAAAATATAAAGACAATATCATGTTCCCCAAATGCTATCATACTGGGCTTATTTACACAATGAAATTGTACAGTGAATTATAGTTTTCTACACCGACTGTGTATCGGCCATCAAGCACATAGTCGGGTCTTGATAAATATTTCAGATGGAAAAGCATCGTATGAAAAAAATTAATAAAGAATGAATAAATATATACTAGGATATCATTTTCCCTATTTGTCATAATTAATACTCTGCATTAGTGCTTCAGTTTTAATCTAATTCAACAAATATTAATAAATTGCTTGCACTATAATGTATAAAGATAAAGAAGACATAATCCTACAGGTGAAAGTTCTTACAGCCTAGTTCATAATAAACAGGAATATACATTAACAATGTACTTGCAAGATCGATATGTTAAATATCCACAGTTAAGTGTGACAAAAGTTATGAATTTTCTAAAGAAGCAAATAATTGTCATTAAAGCAAACAGGAGTCCTGGGGATGATGTAATAGGAGTTGAGCTGGGCAAAGAAGGATGAATAGAATAGGAAAACAAACAAACAAACAACAATACAAGACAAATAGAACAAACAAAACAAAACAATAACAGCATGGATAAAGTAAAGAGGCAGCAATTTACCAAATAGCAATTAGTCAGATATGTTTAATGCCATAATATTATATGGGACATTATTTATTTAGTTTGATGTAGGTTTGAAGAGGTAGCTTGGGGACAGACTAAAGGTACTGGTTAGGATGTCATCCTTATGTTATAGGCAATGGAAAGCCAACAGAGTGGTTTTGTTCTGGTTTGGTCTAAACAGAAAAACAGAATACAGCCTAGCTAGAGGGGACATCTTTCAAAGAAAATGACAATTTTGTGTTATTAAGAGAGGAAATTTTATTGACACATGGTGGCCAATTGACGGGGGAGAGATAAAAGAGGCAAATAAAGAAACATTTGAAGAAAGGACAATGTTGGAGAGGAGTGTGGAAGAAAAGTTGAGATCTTTCATATTGACATATTCTATCATTTCCTTTAACTATGAAAAAAAATTTGTTGAGAATAAAAGTAGCAAACTTAAAGACAATAAAAAATACGTGCAACAGTCACAGCTAGGGGATAGTAAAATGGCATCCCTGAAAGTTTAGGGACGAGTTGAGTTCCAAAGGTATGCGTTATTAATGCATATTTAATTACCATGATTACATCCTCTCTCCGATAATGCTCATTAATTCCAGACCAATAATTTTATATTTAGATAGTTCAATATGATGAAAGATAAAGACAAGTGAAACTAGAGGGCTATTAGGGGAAGCGCTGAGTGAGATAGGAGACAATGGAATCCTGGGTAGATAAAGTATTATGGATTGGACTGTGTCCGCCCCAACCCAATTCATATGTTGAAATCCTAACCTCCAGTACCTCAGAATGTAACTTGATTTGGATATAATGTCACTACAGATTAAAATGGTTATGATGAGGTCATGCAAGAGGAGGGTGAACCCCAAATTCAATATGACTGGTATCCCTATAAAAAGGAGAAATTTGAACACAGAGACAGACATGCATGCAGGGAGAATGCCATGTGAAGACTGGAGTTAGGTTGCCACAGTCAAAAAAGTACCAGAAGCTAGAAGAGAGACCTGAACCAGCTCCTCCTCTAGAGCCTTCAGAGGGACTTCGTGGCCCTGCCAATGCCTTGATCTAACACTGCTAGCCTCCAGATCTGTGAGATAATAAATTTCCATTGTCTTAAGCCACCTAGTTTGTGGGACTTTGTTAGGAGGCCATAGTAAACTAAAACAGAAGGCACAATAGCCAAAAGATAAACTCAGGAACGAAGAATGGATAAGGCTTGGAGGTCACAGTGACTAGTGGAAATGGTAGAGAAGGAAATAAATGGCAGAAGAACAAGAGCTTGTGATTAGGGAAGGACATACAGAGCTGAAATTCTAGAGTTGCAAGAGTTCTAAGCTATGATGAGTTCTGAGGCATTGCTACGTGTGAATTTCTGAATTGGGTTGTAACAACATGCTGACATCAACTATCACTTATGTGAGCATACATTTTTTATAATTGTCATCATTTTTCCTTAGGATAGCTTCTTAATAGGTTAATAGCATGTATAACTTGATATTTGGGCAAAGTGTGCAAAAATAATTACTCTAATTTCTTTGACATATTTGAAGATGGCAACAAATATTAGAAATAATGAAAAATGTTTAGAACCTGATAAAGCATCACTACACTCTATTATTTTCAAAAAGAAATATGTTGTTAGAGATGAGATCAAAAAGCCATGGGGATGCAAAAGGGTACTCATTAATATTTTGTTGTTTTCCCATTGCAACCTAACAATCGACCCAGCTAACCAATAGGAAATGCTGAAGGATACACGAATAAATCTACATCTTAACCTTGACCAAGTTCTAGTGAATAGTTGTCCCAAAATCATCATGAGAGGCTCTAGCAGCAGGACAACTCAGGAACTGGGAAAAATAATTAATAGTTTTTAAAATAATTAAAAGGGAACAGTAAAAATAGTAATACTCTGTTAACAGAGAAATGATACTCAAGAAGTCAAAATAATTGGAGCTTCTGCCACAGATTTGTGCAATGTTTGCTACTTCTTTCATTTAACAACCTCGAAAACCCCCTTTCAAATGATGATTCTGCTATCACAATGAACAGTTGCTGGGGGGCGGGGGGAAGGAAACAACTTCAAAATTATTTCTCCTTCTGGTTGGCCTTATCTTCTTCATTAGCTTCTTAGTAAATTTCAAATGTTGATATTGCATTGCTAACCATTATAGTTACACATTATTTTACACCTGTTTTATTGCATGTGGAATGACAGAGTTGTCCTCCAAGTTTTCTTTTAAAATCTCACAATTACCAATTGTTAATTATTCATAACTGTATTTCCTAAGCTCTTATATAATTACCCTTTTGTAATTTATTTCTGGTTAGTTCTGGCTAAAGTAGACTATAAGAAAAGAAAAAGAAAAACAGAAGGGCATTTCAGCGCAAGTTCAGTAAAGCCAAAAGCTTAATTTTACATTATAATTGTACTGCTTTATCAGACAGCAGCAGCAAATCAGAGAACATCTGGAGTCTTCAGACAAATACATTTGGCTCTAGAATCTGGCATTAATTGGCCGTCTAAACAATGTCATCAAACTGGATGAAAACACATTATCCTGTGATCATTTGTCAAATAAAAGTACCAATCTATTTGAACACACTAATAACTTTTTCAACTTAAAATAAGGATTAGTCATTTTGGAGCTAATATTTGAAGGCATAAACAACCCTTGAAGCTCCAAAGTTAAAAGGGAAGCTTTACATAATTGTTTATGACTGATATATTACACTCAAACTTCTGATAGAGTTTCTATTTTAAAAATATGGTATGACTCTTGCTTCCTTGGGGCATGCCATTTAAATAGCAAGATAAGCATTCTCACAAACTAAAGTTAAAACAGAAAGATAAAGAAAACAAAAATTGTGGACAACAATGTTTGGATACAACTTGCTATAACAGAGCTAAATAGTGAAAACTGACCGGTATAGCATAGGATGTGCCATTGCATAGAGTAAGACATCACAACGTATCATAACCTCATAATATATACTTTCAATACTGGCATAATAAAGCAGTCCACTTTATTTCATTATACTTTCAGTAGCAAAATTGCTAATTTCTATCTTGAATGGTAAAGGTCAAATATGAGCATGCAACACACTATTTTTCAAAAGGATGTGATTCTGAATATGAAAATTTAGAAAAAGAGAAACATGAGAGAATAAGAGAAAAGGAGATTACTATAAATTTATATAAACACCAGAATTCAGTGTACATACTTGTACACTAGGTAAATTACACGGCAAAAAATTTGAAAATGTAAAAGAATATTGACTTGTACAGCAAAGGATCAAAGAGAAGAAACTACATAATACAATGATATACGAGGTCCGACAATTAAATTCGAGAACTCAACCTAGAAAAAAAGCTACATACCTCATTGCTAAATATCACTACAGTCACCTTCCAAATACTCCCCTTGACAAGCTATGCACTGATACCAGCACCTAGTCCACCCTCCAAAAGAATTTTGAAGCTCTTTTTCTGGAGTGGACATCAGAGCTGCCATCTTATTACCCTCGATGTCCTGAATGTCATCAAAATGTCTTCCTTTCAATATTTCCTTTATTTTCGGGTAAAGAAAAAAGTCACCAGGGGCCAGATCAAGTGAGTAGGGAGGGTTAGTTATTTACTGGCTAAAAGCTCCCTCACAGACAGTGCCATGTGAGCTGGTGCATTGTCATGATGCAAGAGCCATGAATTGTTGGTGAAAAGTTCAGGTCATTTTCGTCTTTTTCATGCTGCCTTTTCAGCACTTCCAAATAGTAAACTTGGTTAACTGTTTGTCCAGTTGGTACAAATTCATTATGAATAATCCCTCTGATATCAAAAAAGGTTAGCAACATCGTTTTGACTCTTGATTTGGATTGACAGAACTTTTGGGTTGTGGAGAATTGGCTTCTATTGTGCATTTTGACGCTTTGTTTCAAGGTCGTATTGGTACACCCATGTTTCATGACCAGTGATAATATGGCCCAACACATCTTCTTGCCTCTCCAAAAGATCTTCGCAAACGTCGACTCTCCTTTACTTTTGTTCATTGGTGAGCTCCTTCGGAACCATTTTTGCACACACCTTTCTCATGCCAAGATTTTCAGTTAAGATTTTCCTGTTTCTCTATTGATGTTTACTTGGTCTGCTATGCTTCTTACAGTCAGCCCACGATTTTGACACACAATTCAATGAATTTTTGCACTGTTTTTGCCAGTTCAGCTCATTACTGGCCCCTTGACCTCTCTTCATCAGTGACGCGTTCTCTCCCCTCAGAAAAACGTTTAATCCATTTGTATACTACAGTTTTCTTCATGGCATTATCACCATAAACTTGGACTAATGTGTCCCTAATTTCACTTGCATTCTTGCCAAGTTTAACAAGAAATTTAATGTTTGTTCGATGTTCTAATTCAATCTCATTCCCGCGACAGGACACAAAAAACACGCAACAACAATAATGAATGTCACTCAGGAAGACACCACCACACGTCGACACAAAAACAGCTGTGAGACACTGATATACCAAGGTTATGAAACCTTACTGAGCTCTTTGTACAGTGCTGCCAATGTTAGTACACGGTGGCAAGAACGCGAACTTAATTGTCAGACCTTGTAATAACTATCAATGTTATAACAATGGAATACAATTCTGTTTATTTGGGAAAATTTAATTTATTGAGCATGCATGTCTAGAACATCAAATAATTATTTTTATCTAATAAAACAGTTATAGTTGAGACATTTGGACCCCAGCAAAGGAATACAAAGTTTGAATGCTTAAATTTACCAATGCTGAAGAATGATCATTAAGAAATTTTTTTGGACTAAATGCCATTAAGTAAATTTAATTTCTTGATTTATTTTTCCTACATAATGCAATTAAAATATTTCTAATATGTTACATTTCCAGTTGTGCTCCTCTGAAAATATTTTAATTGGCATCAATTCTTTCCCATTTAAATTTTATAGTGGTGATTTATGACTCATTAATCAGAAATTTGCTTATATTAATTTCTGTCAGTATAGTTTTCTCTTGTGACCATTATTTCTATCAGCCCTAATTTTCTTGGCCAAATGCTTTTCAGCACAATTGTGTCAAAAATGTTTATTCTTCCACCAATTTTTAGCCAAGAAACATTTTACCCTGTTCAGTTTTAGGCAGTTTGCTGATTATTCCTTATGATTTGAATACATAGGTGAGAGCCTGTGTTTACTTCATTTTAAAATTAGATTTATGAGTTTGTTAAAGTATAGATACCTGTAAAGAAGGAAAGAAAAAAAAAGTCCATGATGGCACTACCGGCATAATTCCCATTAATACTAAAAATGAATACATAAAATAATTCATGCCCATATTTGGAAAAATTAAACGTATATAAAACTTCAAGGTTAAAAAAGGCCCTTCTCCTCAATTAACCAGTATCTACAGTTTTCTCTGCATTATACATAAAAATATTATTTGAGTAAGTAACTCTTAGGTAACCCATAGAAAAATGACAAGCACTTTTATGAAATTGGGAGAGAAAGGGAACCTGAGTGGGGCTGACATGTGGGCTGGGTTAAGGATGGGGGAAACAAACTCAGCAAGGAAGGTAAACAGAATAGGAAGCAGAAAACATAAACAGATCTGTGGAGACAATTGGCTGAAGTCTCAGGAAACATGAACCTTGTGTTTTCCCTCTTCCATGTCTACCTTTTCTTAGGTAAGATGCCAAGGATGTTGAAATAGCCAAACACAGGCGACTGAGTACTTGACATAGCTTTCAGATAAACTAATAATTAAGGCAAACAAGTTGAATAAAATCCTGGAGTCTGAAAATCTGGGTGGCTGATTGAATTTCTCACTGAATGGATTTAAGTGACCAGATGTTTTGGTATTGTGTAGAGAGAATTTTGGCTTAATGAGAGCTAAGGAAAAAGCAGATTAGCATTTGGCACTCCTGCAGTTCCTCTGCAACTCAATTAGGTAGCTTTGCACATGAGAGTAATTCAGTAAATGCTTGCTGGCTGAGTGATCAAACCATTTTACTGTATTTTTCACTTTCAATCAGTGCTTTGGTTACTGTAAATATAAAAGTAATCTTGGATAACTTAATATACAAAGGGATCAACTGATACAATCTGGAAAATAATATGTCCTAAAGAGCAACATTTCTTTTGAATTCTCTGTTCTGGTTTTAAATCTCTGTTTCGTGGTGTTGGCTTATTGCCACAAAGAGGAGATCCTATCTTGTACTTTTTTATAAAAAACTAACATTACAGAAGTTTATATTTCAATATTATTCCCAACTTAATTTTTCCTTCAGAGATTTTGAAATTTAATCAAACTACCAATTTTTGGCTCCTAACATTAAATGCAGACATAATTATCCTCATTATTTCAACATCTCCAAATACAGGTACAGTCAGTAGAGCTTTCCTCAAATTAGAATGCCATCAAGTCATTGCATTGCTATTACATCTGAACATTTCTTTCCTAAGGAAGAGAGAAAAGCAATAATTTTTTTCAAGGAAAATTAAAGTTATTCACTTTGTCACATGTTTAGAAATTATATGTTGCAATTATACTGTGGAAGGCAGTGTAGGTTAATGGTTAAGAACATGGACTTTGAAGTCAAACAGATTTAAATGCCAATTCTGAATCTACTCTTAGTCGTTATTTACCTATTTACTCTTATTTGACAATAAGTCAACCGAAAATATTAAATGGAAAATTCCAGAAATAAACAATTTGTAAGTTTTAAACTGAATTGTTCTGATTAGCATGATGAAATCTAACGACATCCCACTCTGAACCACTTAGGACATGTATGATCTGCTTGTCCAGTGTCTCCACACTGTGGACGCTCCCCACCCATTAGTTACTTAGTAGCCACGTGGGTTATCAAATTGACTGTAGATGTATTGCAGTGCTTGTGTCCAAGTAACCCTTATATTACTTAAAATGGCCCCAAAGCACAAGAGTAATGATGCTGACAGTTCGGATATGTCAAAGAGAAGACTTAAAGTGCTCCCTTAAGTGAAAGGTGAAAGTTCTTTACTTAATACAGAAAAAAATCATATACTGAGGTTGCTAAGATCTATGGTAAGAACAAATTTGCTATCAATGAAATTGCCTGATTTATAAATAAAATGTTATCATAGGTATGTAGGTATAGGAAAAAACATAGTATATATAGGGTATATTAAAATATGCTTAACACACATATAAATGTAAATAAATCAACTACGTGTGTGTGTGTGTGTGTGTGAGAGAGAGACAGAAAGCGAGAGAGAGACAGAGAGAGAGAGAGAGAGAGAGAGAGAGAGAGAGAGAGAGAGAGAGAGGAGAGAGAGAACAAGTCTGCACACACTCTAGCTTAGCATAATGCCTGGCACATAATAAACACTCATGAGAAGAAACTCTTGTTAAAGTATTCAGGTAACAATTCTACTCTGGGCATTCTGGTGAGGTATTGACCAGTCTGGTAAAGGAAAGATCAAAGTATTTTTTTCAAGCAGATACACCCATGTTCAAATTTAATTCTGCAATTGTTTAGCTGCATATTCTTGGTCAAATTATGTAAACTTTCTGAATCTCAAATTTTTCAAATGTACAATAATAATAAAACTCACTTTTCAGGGTTTTGGGGAACAAGATTAAAAGAGATAAAGTGTATAAAACACCTGGAATAAATATGACTAGAGAACATGTACTATATATTATTTTCCCCATGATCTTACATATATTCTTTAACCCTTTCATGTCTTACTTTTTGAACTATAAAATATATAAAAACTGCATATGTGACCTTATAGGGTTGTGGTGTAGATTAAATGAGATGATATATAAACTATCAAACCAACCACCAATGTCTTTCAACTCCACTTGTACAAGTGCAGTTGTATATAAAATCTACAAAGACACCAAAATAACATAGGTCTGAATGTAAAACGTCTTAAATATTCTTTTTTATAATTAGTTTCAAGTGTGCAAAACAATGTAATAGTTAGACATTTACACCCCTCCCAAAGTGATAACTCCCCTCCCCCAATCCACTACCCCTCTGACATCATATATAGTTATTACAATTCCATTAACTCTATTCCTTATGCTGTACTCCACATCCTGTGACTATATATTAAATTATAGTTGACATTCAATATTATTCATCTTCAGCTTCAGTTGTACAGCACAGTGGTCAGGCATCTACACTGTCCATGAAGTGGTCTCCCTAATAAGACAAGTACCCATCTGACACCCTACAAAATCTTTACATTTTCATTATATTCCCCAAACTGTCTTTCATACCCCCGGCAATACTGTCACTACCAATTTGTGCTTTCTAATCCCCTCACCTTCTCCCTCATCCCCATCTCCCTCCCATCTAGCAATCCTCAGTTTTTTTCTCTATATCTCTGTGACTATTTATGTTTAGTTTGTTCATTTATTCTGTTCTTTAGATTCCACATTTAAGTGAGATCAACATGTGGTATTTGTCTTTCTCCATCTGACTTATTTCACTTAGCATAATGTTCTCTAGGTCCATCCATATCATTGCAAATGGTTAAGATTTCATTCTTCTTTATGGCTGAGTAATACTCCATTATATAAATGTACCACAGTTTCTTAATCCAGTCATCTACGGATGGGCATTTCAGTTGTTTCCATGTCTCGGCTATTGTGTATAGTGCTGCAATAAACATACAGGTGCATAAATTTTTTCGAGTTAGCGTTTTGGATTTCTCTGGATAGATACCTAAGAATGGAATTGCTGGGTCATAAGGTAGTTCCATTTCCAGTTTTTTGAGATACCTCCATACTGATTTCCATAGTGGCTGCACCAGTCTGCAATCCCACCAACAGTGCACCAAGTTTCCCTTTTCTCCACATCCTCGCCAATACTTGTTGTTTGTTGATTTATTGATGACAGCCATCCTGATAGAAGTGAGGTGGTATCTCATTGTGGTTTTTATTTGGCTTTCTCTAATGACTAGTGAGGTTGAGCATTTTTTTCATATGTCTGTTGGTCATCTATATGTCCTCTTTAAAAAAATGTCTCTTCATGTCCTCTGCCCATTTTTTAATTGGGTATTTATTTATTTATTTATTTATTTATTTTTTTGTGTTGAGTTGCATGAGTTTTTTATAAATTTTGGATATTAACCCCTTATCATATGTATCATTGACAAATATCTTCTCCTATTCAGTAAGATGACTTGTTTTATTGATGGTTTCTTTTGCTGTGAAAAAACTTCTGGTTTGATGTAATCCATATATTTATTTTTTCTTTTACTTCCATTGCCCAAGGGGATATATCAGGAAATATATTACTAAGGATAATGTCTGCAAATTTATTTGGTTGGTGCAAAAATTGCAGTTTTTGCAATTACTTTTAACCTTTGAAACCGCAATTACTTTTGCACCAACTTAAGACTTCCTATATTTTCTTCTAGGAGTTTTATGGTTTCAGATCTTTCATTTAAGTCTTTAATCCATTTTGAATTTATTCTTATATATGGCATAAGGAGGTGGACCAGCTTCATTTTTTTGCATGTGTCTGTCCAGTTTTCCTAGCACCATTTATTGAATAGGCTGTTTTTACTCCTGTGTAAATTCTTGTTTCCATTGTCATAGATTAAATGACCATATAGCTATGGATTTATTTCTAGGGTCTCTATTCTGTTCCATTGATCTATGTGTCTGTTTTTATGGCTGTACCATGATGTATTGATTTCTATAACCTTGTAGTATGATTTGATGTCAGGTAAAAGCATCTTAAATATTCTTTGTAAGAAGAATGTAAAATCTGCCAAATCTTTGCAAAAACCTAATAAAAATCTGTCAGTATTAAGATGGAAACGTTATTGAGAGAAATCCAAGTGTCTTTTTCCACTTGTTAACCAAGTCAGTCATTTATAGGTGTTGGTTCCACAGAACGTAATTTCTGGGAGGGCCAGGGCCAAATTCTGTTTGCTTACCCTTCCAGCCCCAGTGCCTAACCCACTGTCTAGAAAATGGCAAGTATTCAAAAAACATTTGTTGAGCAAATGAGTAAAGTCACTCCTAGCAAGGCTCCAGCCAGGATCATGCAGAATCAGGTTTCCTCTGAGTTGAAACAACAAACTGCCTCCGAAGTACAAGCCTTTTGCCTTCTGGAATATTCAGCCCAGGCCTATGTTCCTACAACATGCATGATCTTTTGACCATTTAAATAACTGTTTCTTCAACTTCAACAGGTCTACTACCAGGAACTATTTGCATGTATTTCGCACATTATTGTCAAAATTACCGTATGTCCCCAAAGCGTGAGGTCTAAATTAATGAAGTTTTACAAAATTTATATTTTATGGGTGGTTTAACCTTTGAACAAACACATGAAAAACAAGTGATAAAGCAGAATATTTCCTTAGAATTGAATCGACACGTAAATTTGATCTTGTAACATTTGCGCACAAGGTGACAATTTCTGATGCAGTAGGAAGCATTACAAATGTGCAGAAATCAATTCAGCCACTAGGAAAAAGCAAGAGTTGCTAGGAAACCACATTCCAAATAACGAATATTATAGTGCTGACCCAGGCAATTACCATATGCCTGACATAACATTAACACAAAGCTTAACAGCTTTTTAAAAGCACTTGTGACAGTGAAGTGTTCACACCATATTTGCAACTCAGCTGATTAAAGAGTTGCCTTTCAATTACTTGAAAATTCAACTGTATGAACAGGTAAATAGGAAATCAAAGTGAATTAATAACAAGGAAAGATGGTTCCTAGGGCTCACCAAGTCTCTCCTGCATATTTAGGGAGCACGTATTATGTGTTATAATCTCACTTAACTGAATAAAGTCCATTCAATTTTTAAAGGATTTATTTTTCAAATTGGCATACTCTATTTCTATGTGTTTGTATATTCAGAGTAAAAAGCCTTTAAGAATATACAACAAAATGTGCACTGTTGTTATGGTTGGTTGGTAGATTACAGGTGATTTCTTCTGGGTGCTAATTTTCAGGGGTCACTTTATTTTTAATAATTTCAGAAAATGAATACAGTTACTTCGAAATAATTGTTAAACTTTTATTTGGAGCTATGTGAGATTTTGAGGCAGAATAACAAACAAAGGCATAAAACCTAACGGTGTGGTTAGCAGGCAGATAGCCCATTACTATCTTACACGTTATTCTATCTTGCTATTTTTGCATCATTTTTGGTATTGCCAGATTCAAGATGCTAATGTTGGCATATGTGTATGTGACAATTAGCCATAAAAGAGATTAAGTTAAACTGGCACTAAAAGATAAAAGCTCTCTTGTTCAGATATGCCAGAAATAGAGACCATATTCCAAAAGGTAATGGACTAAACTACCCCCAAAATGGGCTGATGAAATCATATCTTAATGTCTCTTTAGGAGTGAGAATTAGCAGGCAGAGATTCTTATTCTTTACATAAAACTCAGGTAGGTAAAAACATGAGCTACCTATCTGCTTAGAGGCTTCATACTTCTAAAGCACACTACACAAGAATCAAATAAAAATGAATGCCTTTATTAATATAATTATTAGCCTTTTGTTAGGACACTGTACAAATATTCCTGGGAGAGACACTCTCTGGAGAAGGGCTAAAATAAATGAAATAGACTTTAACCTCTTTAGCAGTATTTACCCCATAAGGACATTACTTAACAGAGAACTTTACGAGTATAAAATACTTAAACCTTGTCTCCACTAAAGAATGCATTTCTCTCCTGAAAATGTGGACGTGAGAAGATCACTGCACAAAGTCAAATTGAGCAATTTTGTATTTTACATGCATAGTTTCATGCAAATCAATTTAGCTTTCCCCCCCATTGCTTGGTTTTGTTTTTCCTTTTACTAACTTATTATTATCACTAACTTTTCTTGTAGCAAAAATATGCAAATACCTTCACAAAAGAACTGCTTGACAAAAAACATGTTTGACAAATACAATAAAATTCTTCCGCAAGATCAGGACTTTTAGAAATGTGTTCCTGACAAACTATTTTTTCATAGACTGAAAATATGAATAAAAGTCTGTGACTATATTATCCTAGAATCAGTCATGATTAAAGAGAAAAGCTAAAGTAAACTAGCAATGGAATTCTATCTCATTCACATCCACGTTACACATGTAATACTGTGTTTAAATCATTATGCTGACAGTTTGCAGAGGAATTATAAGGCATTAAGGGTGCTCTGCTAGTAAAGCTCAGCACTACATACAGCATCACGCCAGAAGTGTAACTCTATGATTAAAGCAAATGTTTTGTTCAGTACATAAAAACAATTAATTAGAATATAAGACAAAATATTTAAATTCAAAGACTATCTTATAAAAAAAATAAATGTAACATTTCAAATATGTAGCTTCTGCATTACAATCCACAATAAAAAAAAAGAAACAAAGGGAAAATAAACAGAGAAAGAACAATGGCATAACATGGATAGTGGAAGCCCCCAACTCATTCTGGCTGGTCATATTGTCAGAACAGTGATGGGATAATACCTATTCCCGCACTCCACACAAAGCTGAACCTCTCTCTCTTATTTTCTAATTAAAAAATTAATCATTTCTGATGGGATGTCTCTAAAATAGACTACTTATTTCCATTCTTAAGAGAACATCTAGTATAAATTTAAATATTCTTGAAGCCTAAAGCCATGAAAAGTCCAATTTACTAGATAATGAAAGACTAAAAGCAATAGGAAAATCTGACAATATGCAATTTATTTAACATGCTTTTATTTAATAAGTCTATAGAGTGTAGCAATTAGGTCTGGCTAACTATTATTTTATTCTTCTTTTCTTCACCTGTAAAATGAAAACGATGGCAATACTTCCCTTATGGCATTATTGTGAGACTCAAAAGAGTTGAATACATAGAAAGCACTTGGAACAGTGACTACCTGGCATACCTTTAACTGCTTCAATACATTATTTATTGTTATTCTGCAGTAGCTAGTTTAAATACAGTTAGCTGTTTCTGTCTTTTCTATTTAAAGATAATTTCTTCTGTAACTTGGGTTGAAAATAGGCATAAATGTAGATTAGTGAGAATGACTCAGTAGTAAGATAAAACTCATAAAAAATATACATCACTTTGCACTTCCATTTCCAAGTAAGAGCAGATTATATAATTTGAACAACCCTCAGAACGTCAGCTCTCAAGGCAATGAAAAAGTACTGTAGCAAGATATGAGGGAAGATGAACATGAGGAGAGGTGAGCACAAATTGGAGGGTGGGCTTTTCAACGGTGGGCATCTGCTGACTTCAGAAATGACCAAAAGGGTAAGAAAAGGAGCAGGTCTTCTGACGACATGACAGGACTCCAGGGACAAAAATTGGAGTCCAAGTATTGCCAAGGGGGGGAGGACTTAGTAACCCTCCATAGTTTGAGATGAGACCCTGCCAGGAAACACAACAGGTTAAGGGCAATAGCATCAACATAAAATGAATCAGACATAAACTGACCCTCACAGAGACCAAAACCCAGGGTTTCTGGCTAGAGCTCCTAGCAATCCTTTCCTGCCAGAAGCACATACAAAATTTCCCCATAGGAGAATTCTACGTTTCAAATTATTTCTATAATATATATATATATATATATATATATATATATATATATATATATGTGTGTGTGTGTGTGTGTATATATATATATATATATATATATATATATATATATATATATAATTTTTAGCACTCAAACAAAAAAATAATTAAGCACACAGGAGACAAATAACATGACTAAAAAGTAAGTGAAAGAATAAACAATGTAATAGACCACAGGGACTCTAGAGAACGAATTTATCACAAATAGTTTAATTATGGCTGGTATATTTAAGGAAATAAAAACAATATAAAAATTTATCAGATAAATGGAAACTTAAAAAGTAGAAACTGCTATGAGCAACACTAAGTATTAAATGGATGGGCTGAACAGATGATTTTTATAACCAATTGAGGGGAGTATCAGTGAGTTAAAAGACTGATTTCAAGAGAATATATAGACTTAAGCTCTGATAATTAAACAGAAGCAAAACACAAAAGAGAATCTGTTGTAATCTTATCTACTAGTAAAGTATCAGTGAAAAAACACTTTAAACATTTTTTTAAAAAAAACCATAAATACATTTCTAGTACCAAATAAATTCATTATTAAAATAGATCTATTAGAAAACATATTTAGCCATCAATTTTTCCCAGTATTATTATATGGTGTTTTGTATATTACTGCTACAGTAAAACAATGGTTTACTAAAACTGCCACTATGTGCATCATCTAGGATATTAAAAGTAAATTAAAATCTGTTTATTGGATAAACATGAGAAGCAAGGATAACTGGGCTCAGTATCTTAATAGTGAGTTCATATAATACCTATGTAGTTCTTTCTGACCACTTAGGTTTATTTCCTTAGATACAGATTTTAGAGATAGAGCGTTTCAAATAAGTATACATACTTCATGGTGAAAAGTACTAATTAGAATTTTATAAGGAAATAATTAACAAAGAATCACAGAGAACTAATCCAAGTTATCAAATAGTTTTTTTTTTTTCTAAATACAATCTTGGGCTATAATCTCACAAGATTAATAAATATTGCAATAGTTGTAAAGAGAAAATCTCTTCAAATATTAAAACAACAACAGGTTTCCTTTGTAAATAACAACTATTTTAACATTAATTGAAATATTTATTTCACAATCTCAGAAAATCCTGTAAAGTGATTAGAAGACTTAATTGAAGCTTAAGGAGCTAGAATTTAATGTATTAGTACACGTAAATTGTACATTAATATTCCTGCCTTTGAACGAGGCAGTTAGAAGAAATTCATAGCATTTCCCTGATTTGCAATGGAGATTGCTAAACATGTTAGTATTACAGCATGATTACACCATGTTTTTTAAACTCTATTTCACAATCTTGCTATAATTATCTCATTATGTAAAATGTTCTGTTTTCTGAACTAATAGAGGGAATTTGCATTTGTATGCCTATGTGATAAAATTCAATGAAAATATTTTTTAAAAACTGAAATCCGGAAGTAAAACTTAGGTATCTGGACACACTAACTCAGTCTTCTTCAAAAGCTTTAAATCATGAAAATGCTCCTTGCTTTTCTATCACATACTCTAGTCCGTCCTCAACCAGCTTCTCTTTCCTTACCACTTTTTAAAAAAGAATAAAGCACAAACAGTAATAAATGTTTTGTTATTTTAATTAACGAGTGGTTAAACTTAGCATGAGTTAGTCTTTCAGCACTAAAAACTCTATTCAAAATACTTTGATAAGATTAGGTTCACAAGTTAATGAACAGTATGAAATTTTATAATTTCCTAGTGAAATCACCATATGGCTAGCTCAGACAATAGGGAGAGAATATGAATTTGATCTTACTCTTCTTCATTGTCTATTGTTTAAAATATTAAGAAAATCAGATTCCTCCTAGGGAGGGAAAAATGGAGTAGGCATAATGCTGGCATTTCTATATATGTTCAGCCAGTGGAATAAACATTGTATTGATAAAGTACAAAAAAATTCTTAATCACTATTTTTAAAAGCAGCCTTAATTAAAGTCACATTGGGCTGAATTTTCAGAATTTATTGCATAAGTAGACCAAATTTGTGTATGTTTTGCAGATACAGTCTAAACGAGCCTCTGAGTTTCATTAGAGTACTTCTGGAAAAATAATTTGCTTGAGTATTATAAACTGAAGAAGTGAAATGCTATATTCTCTGGGTTTTTTTCAATTAAAAAAAATTAACCCTATCAGTTTTACCGTTAATGATTCAAGGACATTACCAATCACTTGCAAGCAATTATATGTGATAATTCAGGTTCCTACAGTGTTTCCCTGAAAATAAGACCTAGAGGGGACAATCAGCTCTAATGTGTCTTTTGGAGCAAAAATTAATATAAGACCCGATCTTATTATAAGATTATAATATGATATAATATAATATAATATAATATAATATAATATAATACTGGGTCTTATATTAAGTTTTGCTCCAAAAGATGCATTAGAGCTGATTGTCCGGCATGGTCTTATTTTCGGGGAAACAGAGTATTTCCCATCATGACAGGTGCCTCAAAAATTTATAAGGCATATAAAAATTATCAATTTACTTTTCAAAATTTGAGAGGTTTGGAAGTTTTCTTTTGAGCAATTATTGCAACTCAAATAGCTTAAATTTTAAATAGCCTAAAAACTTAAATATTTGAAGTAAACAATCAGCTGATCACATACCAACTCTACTGCAACACCCAAACATTTTTAATGAAAGATTCTTTCAATACGTTTAGAAATCTTCCCATGGCAACAAGGTAGAAGCCACTTCAAAATCAAGTTAATATCCCAAAAAACAATCCCAAACCATGAAAGTAATATAAATTAATAAGAAGCTAAAATTATTAAGGTGGTTTATTATTTTGAATTCTCTGTCTGCAGTCTTATTAAATCTTTATGGACGTTTCCTCTTCTGATCTAATAAGATTTTCTGATACGTAGAACAGAGCTAATGCTATATCCAACAAATGAAAATACAGATGGGCACACTGTGAAACAGAACTCCCTGGTCTTGTTCTTTGGTAATGTAAGTTTGTTTTGACAATGCTGAATCAATGCAAACATTATATCTACATTGTATCTCCTATAAAAGAAAATCCAACATAGAAAAACAAATAATAACACTGCCCAGCTGGTAATCTTGAAAACTTACGAACTGATATAAATTAAATGTGGAATGTATATGCTTGCAGTTTGCAGCAGATTTGAGACAGCATTCCTTTTGTTTGTTTTGTCTAACTGTGGTAGAAGTGTCATTCATATACTTGAGGAACTCGATTATTATGTCCTGAGGGGACTTAAACTAGAAATTTTTTTAATGCGCATTGATTTTCTATTTTCCCATCTGATGGGTGTCTTTATACTTTTTAAAACTGTCAAACATAAACATACATGTGAGCACAAAACAATAGGAATAAAATGAGTAATTTTGCACTACAACCCCTATGTTCACTTCCCCTATTGCATTCTCTCCTTTCCCATCATCTTTTTTTCCCTTGGATTTAAGCACCATCTTGAATTTTGTATTAATCATTCCCTTTCTTTCCTTTAAACTTTTTCCATCAATGCAGGTATTTCTAAATTGCATATATATTTTTTCAGTTTTGTGAGTTATGAAATTTAATTAAATGAGATAAAACGGCAACATTCCTTTATGACTGGCTTCTTTTGATCAACATTGTGTTTATGACATTCATCCATGTTGATGTCAATAGCTGAAGTCATTCATTTTCCCAACTGTATGGTATCCCAAGGCATAAATATATCACAGTTTATCCATTCTGTTAAATGGATATTGCAGTTATTTCCAATTTGAGGCTATTATGAAAGTATTGACTTGAAGTGGATACTCTTGGGGCTGACTTCTGCTACACACTTCCCTAGGGGAAATCTCTAGAAGAGTGATTGCTGGGTTGTAGCAAAGGCACAAATTCAACTTCCCTCGTTAATGCCAAGGACATTGTACCATTTATACCCCCACCAGCTGTGTGAGATTTCCTTCTGCTCCAGATTTTAATAATAGTGGCACTGTCAGACTTTCAAAGTTGTGCCAAAGTAGTAGGTGGGAATGCTTTATTATAGTGTTATCGCTATATATTAATCTGATGACTGATGAGGTTAACACAGATACTTTTATTGGTCAAAGGTGTTACAAAAAATTCTCCTGTTTTGTATTTGTCTTTGTGTTCTCTGTAGGTGTTCTCTGATAGCAACAGGAAGGTTTTAATCTTTAAAATAGTAAAATTTATACATATTTCCCTTTATGATTTGAAAATTTTTGACCTGACTAGTTTACAAAAAAAATTTTTCTCTAAGTCAAAAAATCCTAATTATAAATTTACAGTTTTATAGTATGGACTTTCACATTTAAACCACCTGGAACTGCTTTATGTAAAGACTCATGAAATTTTAATATTTTTTTCTACATGGATAACCAATTGTCCCCAAACCATTTATTGAATAGTTCATCCTTTCTCCACTGATCAGTGTTACCTTTGACATTTATCAAGTCCTCTTTTTCTCTCATGTACTGCAGTCTCATTAAGATATGTTTAGTTAATGGATTCTGTATCTTTTATAGAATTCTTTTGGATTACTGTGTCTGAGAACTGAACAATGTCTTTTAATAGCTCCATTTTTTTTTTCCATTTTACATTCTCCCTATTAACTTCATTTGGAACCCCAACTGAACATACAGAGAGTGCCAAAAAAAAAAATGTTTATACATTTTAAGAAAGGAAAAAAACTATATTAAAATTATGCTGATGATTACCATTTTGAGCACCTCTTGTAACTGCAGAAGTCAAACGTGACTTGTATTCATCTTTTGTTATCGGTATATATTGAGTATTACAATTTTAATAGTTTTTTTTCCTTTCTTAAAATGTGTATACGTTTTTTTGGCACCCTCTGTATATTACATCCTCTCACTCTTTCCTTCATGTAGCCTACATATTTTATGTTTTACATTCTCTTATTCGTATTTTCCCATTTTTGATTCTCTGAACTCAGTTGTAGGTAATTTCTTCAGTTCTAGCTTTCAGTATACTAATTTTTGCTTTAGCTATGTCTAATCTGCTTTAAAACTCATCCACTGAGCTTTTTTTTAAAAAGTATTATGTTGATTGCTTAGAAATTCTCTGGTTCTTTTTTAAATCTACTATTTCTGCTTCATATTCTAAAGCTCCTCTTTTATTTCTTTGTATTAAACATTGTCATTTTGATTCTGAAAATTTTGATATCTGGTAACACTCCAGCTATGTTTTTCCTATCTGCTATTTCTACTGTCTCTTACCCATAGTACTTTGTTTTCCTGTGTGTGTTTTTTGTTTTATATATATTTTTTTCTTTTTAAATATTAGCTATTCATTTCCCAGAGCACTTTATTTGTGGAAAATCTTTGAGGATGAAGTTAAAGCTGACTTCCTCCAGAATGGAAATAGTGTTTCCTAGTTTCCTACTATTGCTGCTAATGTCAGAGCACTTAATTTAAATTCACCACTTAAATTTTGTTCAATCTACACATATAATGTGATTGGCAAATTTCTCTCATTCCTATGAGTGTAGTGTTGTGCTTAATAGTCTTTAAAAATATTTTTAAAATATTTAACACTGCATTGTAATAATTTTAATCAGAAGGAACGTTCAGGGTATCTAATTTTCCATAATGCCAGAAGCAGAAATGTATTAACGTTTTGAGGCTTTTATCCCTTTATTTGTTTAACTCATGGTGAGTTGTTATAAAAGGGCTGTCTTAAATTCAAGGTTACTTCTCCCAGCACAAGATTTCTGTTTTATAAAGATTCATAGAAACACTTCTGGGATCCATCAGGTTTTGGCAAAACTACAGCCACGTGACCTCATCCATTCGCAGATGTAGATCCCACATGGCAGGGGGCCATCAGCAGCAGAAAGAGGAAAACCCCCCAGAAGGTACGTTTTCCATTAAGTTTCCTCAGTTATTGTGCTCCAACATTCAAGTTCTGTCGCATAAAAATTGCAGGGATTCATGAGGAACACCTGTACGCTACCCACAGGAAGTCCCCCAGGTCCTCCATTGACTCGCTTCTTTTTTTCTTGTTTTTTGGATTATCTCTCAGACCCTGATTCTGACCATCATTCTTGCTTCGATTTGGTGACTTGGTCACTGACAGCAAGTTCTTCCACTTGTTCTAATCCTTTAGCTCCTTTTTTTCCCCATAGTATTTTGATTTCCACACACTTTTGACTATTTTAGACCATATTCCATTTGTTCTTTTCCTGGATATATGAGTTACCTCTAGGTATTCTTCATTCTCTTGATCATCTGATTTATCTAGATCTATAAGTTATAGTAAGTAGCATTCAGAAGTGAATTTTTTGCCCCCTTCAGTTAAATGTGCATGACTACTCAAACGAAATTGCTGAGAGGGTTACCTGAATTGGTCTTCCATCAGGTGTCAGGACCTCTTCTGACAGTTCCATCATCTTCAGGGCCATCAGGGCAATGGGTTTAGCATGGCAGAGGCTTTTTCTGTGGAGTCCTGCAGCAACACAGTATGCGTCACCTATTGTTTCCACCTGCATCAATCAGACAAATTAAATGCAAACATATGATAATAAGCCAGAATAGAAATCATTAGTTATCTGCAATCACAAATGTTGCTAAAAAGCATGTCAGCAAAACATCGATAAATTAAGCAATTAGACAACTGAGTAATTAGAGCAGAGTTTGCAAACAGCCACAGTAAAATACTGACATGTCACTCCAAGGCTGTTCATCAACATTATCACCATAGATGATCATTGAAATTGAGAACAACTGTAATATAAAATAATTGTCCTCTGCAAAAATAGAACTGTCAGTATTTTACCTGGACAATTTCCAAATAATGACCTTTTTCAAGGCCACCCCCTAGTCTCCTTCAAACTTTTAATATTGGTTGTGTTTGAGAGATTAAAAATTAATGTGCAAAAACCCATCCATAATCCTCCAATTAAAGAGTTAACAGACACTGTCAGAGTCTTTCCTGACCCTGTTCTAATTCTATTGTTAGCATCCAGCCTGAATGGCCATTGCTTTTGTTCAGTATTTTAAATATTTACCCCAGGTTAAAATCCCCAAATTTCCAAAGTATAGACTATAGGTAAAAGCTAGGCACAACTTATTTTCAGACGAAAGTTTACTAGTTATCCAATGTAAATATGATGGTAAAATCTTCAAGAGTTCTAATATTTTAATTAGAGCAAAGAGATGAAATATTGCTCAGTTCCACTATCACCTTTTCTCTGAAGTCCTCCATGGTCCTTCCATTAGTTAGTAGTAGAACTAATCCTTTCTTCTACTCTGGTTCAGCAGTTCCATACCTCGTTGCTATAGTTTTCATCAGAAGCTATAATCAATATGTACCTACGTATAATCAATATGTATCCCCAGCCGTGATGTGAGCTGTTTAAAAGTGGGATCGTATATTTTTCATCTCTGTATTCATAGGGCTTATCATAGAGCCAAAAATATAGATATTTAACAAATATCTACCAAATGAATAGATACATTAATCCATCATGTTTACCATGATTACAATGACAGTATTTCTACTCATTTGCTCATTTTCACCATTTGTTTCATAAGCATCGTGTAGATCTGTGAGCCATGTAGTGCTATCGAGGAAAAAACTGCCTCTAAATGACTGGAGATGCTTTTATCATAAATACACCAAGAATTATAAGATATTCTATTAGTTGAGATTTAATAGTCATAATTAAATTCCATGTGAGTACATTCTAACACTATCGTACTAAAAGATGTACTGTATTAAATTCCATGAACAGTAATTTAGAGAATATGATGAGAATACTTAACAAGTTTGTAGGATGAGGAATGCCAAAATTATAACTTGCTTATTAGAATCTTATCAGAAAATATGCATCAAAAAATGATTCCAATATGCTTAGACCAATCATGAAGTTCAAAATCTTCACTTCAAGATCTGTTTTCTGATGCCAGAAAAATAGAAATAAAATAATATAATAAGAACAGAAAGACAATGCAATGTGAGTTGGCAAAGGTTTTATTCTAAAGACTGAAACACACTGCCCCTAAAGAATTCCCACTGAGAAAGACACCCAGAAAATAATCGACATCTAATATGTGGCCATTTACCATTTCCCCCCTAGAAACACACAATCCTTTGCGATTCCTCACTTTATCTCATCCTTTCATAATTCTGTACAATTTAAAAATCTAGAATGGTGTTAGTTATGCACTTTATAACTAACTTCTGATTTTCAGATATTAGGACACATAGGCGGTAAATTATTTGTGTAAATTGAATCGCTTCACAGTCACTGTGAATGTGCATGTTCCTGGAGCACGATTTCTTCTTGAAGTCACTATCATTATCCTCTTACTCGGCAGTATTATCTCCATTATCTTTTCAGCAAAGTTTATGGAGTTCTACTAAATGTGTATTTGTAGAATTTGTACCAAAAGAATAAAGATTATGTTGCACTTTCTCCGTCGGAGTATGTAATGTAATAGTACGCAGAAGATGGACCGATATGTCATCAACCTATGTAACACAAATCTAATGAAGTGCAAGATAAATGTGTGCACAATATAAATACATTCACATTAAAACACAGATATCATCAGGTAAGATTTTATAGAATTTTGTTTCCAAATATTTGAAGTAGGTTAGCTATCAGAAATAACAGGATGAAGAAAGAGTCAAAAAGTAGACATCAGAAAACCATGGTCCATATGAAGATATGAAATTCTCACAATTATTCATAAACACCCAACCTACAGAAAAACATCTCAAAGATGTTTCCATCATGCTAGGCTAGATTATGCTGCAGCAGCTATTTAACCTCCGAATTTTAATGCCCTGAAACAACAAAAGTTTATTTCTGATTCCTGCTATATATTCATGTGGATTAAAAGATTGGGGTAAAGGGGGGAAGGAAACACTGGGCCATGTCTCTTCACTCTAGGAAAAGGCTAATAGAATCTCCTCACCTGAGCTGGTTGTCACAGCAGAGGAAAAGACATTCTGACAATTTATACACTAACTGCTCACGCTTTCTCCAAGATGTGACATATATAGCTTCTTCTGAAGGTTCATTCACCAAAGCAAGTCACACGGCCATGCTTAAGGTAAAGGGGATGGGAAAACGCAACCAACCTTGCGTGCAGAGCAGAGCCAGAAATATTTGGTGAATAGCATTATTGAATATATGAATAACTAGGTAATAGCTTAAAATTTTTCAAACACCCAGATGTCTGTAAAGTATAAGCAATATATTTGTGTGATGTTTTTCTTTCCTTGCAGATATATTCAGCATCTCACCTGAACATTTTGACAGAAATGCTACCACCTTAGTAATGCAGCTTTCCATTAAAGCTCCATTCTTCTTTTTTCTCCCTTCATCTATGTTAGGGCTATAGAAGTTTAGCAGAATTAAGTATATATAAACATTTTAGTGGATTCCTTTCAAAATAATTAGTTGACTTTTCCTTACAGGGAACTGTGAAAGTGAAAGCATTATATATCAATTATAATTGCTCTTGGGAACGTTTCCTTGAGTTAAACCAAAGTTAAACATGTGTATGCTGTAAATATATACAAAAACATGTCCAAAAAGTTGACTACATTTTTGAATTCCTTTGTAATTGCCTCAGTGTTTTTTAAATAGAATTTTAAACACAACAGACACCATATAAAATTGTGCATATCATTTATTTTCAGCATCTTCCACCTGTTCATGAATGACATTAACAATAAAGATGTCTAAACTAGGCATGGAGATGGAAAAGATGGTGCTTGTGCAAATGTCTGAAAAACCTTATATCCTTTTCTAAACATAGAAGAGGTGATTTAAGTACTAAAAATATTGTGTAAAGTGTTGTCCCACATATAATTATCATAGCTGCTTTATCAAACTTTAAACAAATCACCTCTCTCAGTATATCTTCTTTTCAACTTTATAATCAAAATCCTCACATTATTTCAGAAGTAAAGGTGATGTAAATAAACTTCTTAGACTTGTGCATTCACTCCTTTTATTTACTTTATTTTAGTTTTAGATTGACCATTTAAAAGAATTTAGTTTAGCTCCTAGTAGAATCCTATTCTCATAACATTCTTCTCCCTTTCCTCCAGGTTAAAGCTCAAGAAATACCTAGGAGGATTCTTGGAAATTTGGGCACAGCGTGTTGTAGGGGAGGGTGGGGGTGGTCCTGGGGCTGGGATTAGCCTAAAAGAACACTGTATACAATTGGGCAATTAATAAGCCCAGTCCCATGGGACCCATGCCCACCTCAGTCCTTCAATCCTACAGTCCTGGGTCTGTCTTCCTTTGAACTTTCTAGGCTATGTGAAAGAGAGCGTGGGGAGGGGCATAAGAGCGGAGGGTCAGAGAACTCTGGCAGTCTACCTTACTGGACAACCTCCCTCTCTCCCTCTGGGTGTTATCCAGGGGAGAATCAAATTATAAAGTCCGCCTTTCTATTTGTTTTGCTTTCTGTTTTTGGCTTCTAGTGTCCTTAGAAACAGAAAAAGAAGAACAGGAATGGAGGGATGGAGGGAGGGAGGAAGGGTTGGGAAGGGAGGGAGGGAAAGGGAGAGAGAGGGAGAAGGAGAGAATGAGGAGAGGGAGGGAGGGAGAGACAGAGACATAGAGAAGAGGTGTTGGAATGAGATGTAGGCATAAAGATGAAGCCTAAAGATGAAAAATGTCTTCTTTCACCTCCTAGCATCTCACAGGGCACTTGGTCACCTGATCATGATCAGGTGAGTGCAAGGGGCCACGTTCTTCATGAGCTCCTTGGCTGCGACCAAGAGCACTTGACAATCCAAAAGGACACCATATTCACCCTTGCAGAGAGTTTGGAGCCACACCTGTCAGCCCAGTCACCTTTCTGACAGTAGGTATGGTTCTTGAGTGACAGGGAAAGGAGGCTTAGTGGAGGACATTTCCAGTGGTTGGCAGGGAGCCTGAGTGCACAAGCAGTTCTGCAGGTCCTTGCTGACTAGAAACCTGACGCTGGGGTTGCTGGTGGTCTGGACACAGATGATCCAAAAGGCTGGCCAGAAAAGGTAGAGCATGGCACAGGCCTTCTTCAAGACTTATTGGTAGCAGAAGAGCAGGAAAAACTAGACTTGGGTAGATTTACAGGCCCCATACTTTTTGCCCTTTATCTCGTAACTGGCTCAGCAGTTCTCCACTGTTAATGTGTCCATTCCTCCTGATACTCAGCAGGGTGAGTGAAATGGGCTCCTGGCCAAAGATGCAAATCCTGGTGGTGGCCGCCAAGCAGGGCCACGGAATGTCCACTGCACATAGGTGAAGAGGAGTGACTTGCCCCAGACAGTAAGCATGAACTCAGCTTTTCATTGTTCTTGAGGTTGCAGTTCTTGAAGATATACGGAGGTCATGACAATTAAGTTCATGAACTCATCCTAGAGAAAGTGCTACAGACGTCATTGCTGAATATCACTATGGTCACCTTTGAAGTACTACCCTTGGGAAGCTATGCATTGACGCCAGTGCTTAGTCCACCTTTCAAAGCAATTTTGGAACTTTTTCTGGAATGGCCATCAGAGCTGTCATCATATTACCCTTAATGTCCTGAATGTCATCAAGATGTCTTCCTTTCAACATTTCCTTTATCTTCGGGTAAAGAAAGAGGTCATTGGGGGCCAGATCAGGTGAGTAAGGAGGGTGTTCCAATACAGTTATTTGTTTACTGGCTGAAGACTCCCTCACAGACAGTGCCATATGCGCTGGTACACCATATGAGTGATGCAAGAGCCATGAATTCTTGGCGAAAAGTTCAGGTCATTTTCATCTAACTTTTTCATGCAGTCTTTTCAGCACTTCCAAATAGTAAACTTGGTTAACTGTTTGTCCAGTTGGTACAAATTCATAATGAATAATCCCTCTGATATCAAAAAAGGTTAGCAACTTCATGGTAACAAGTTTGCAAACTTAATCGTCAGACCTTGTATTGATCCCCTTAACACGACTAATAAGTCCCTAAGTCAAAAGCTGGTAGGAAGGCGCTGACACAAAGGTTCAAGCAGTATAGACAAAGGCAGTGCAGTCTTCAGCATCATTTTCTTGGCTTGAACAAAGTGATGGCCAAGGCCATAACAGCTATACTCTTGAAGTTGAGAGCACTGTAAGTCCAGAGGAGCTGAGGTGCAGAGAGGCCAGCATACACACATCAGTGATGGCCAAACACAGGTCCAACAATTGATCACAAGTAATCTGGAGCAGGGACAGTTTTCAAAGGTAGAGTTAACGACACTAGTACCCAAATGGCTTGAGTATCTCCATAAGCTGCCCTGCTGAAAGTAGTCTGATTTCCCTTCACATAGTAGGTAGTATTACAGGAGTTGGGCCACAGATTTCCTTTAATAATAACAGCAATCTTGCCAGATTCTGGAAGCCTGCACTCTGAAGACCAGATGAAGTGACAGGTGATGTCCTGCTCCTGCAGATAAAGGACTTGGTCCTGGTCATATCATTAGAATGGAAAAAAAAAAATGCCACTTGTCCAGAAGATCTGACCTTATATTCTTTAATGATCCCCTTGTTTCCGCAGTAGGAATTTGTTTTTAAAAAGTCTTTGAACTTGTAGCCTATCCTGGAACATCTGAACTTTTCCACTCTTAATTGATATGGACCTCAGGAAATCTGCATTGTTTCCCTTAAGCATGGCTGTTGGGTAGGGTTATTCCAAAAGGTGGTGTCCCAGACTGTGGGTATACTTTGGTTGATGAATAGTGTACCCTCACTCAAGTACCACTGCATTTGCCAAATGTGGGCTCCAGCTGGAGGAAGGCCCTGTTGGCCTGAGCATTCAGTCTCTAACTCTAGACTCAAGAAAGCCCTTTAAGAGTTCACATTCAAGGCCCAGGGCCTTGCTCCCTCCTTCATCTCTACCACTTTATTTTCCTTCACAACCTCTATTCGTCTCCTCATGAACATCACTCCATCATCTCTTCTACCTTCTTCTCCTCCACTTCTGCCTTCTCCAGAATTCCTGTCTCTCCACCTGCTTTTCATCCACCACTTCCATTACTTTCTATTACTTTTCATGTCTTCTGCTGCCACTGAGAAGATGGCACACTCATCAGTTGTCACCTTTTTAGCCAAACCCCACACCAGCTCTTGCCTGAGACCTCTTCCCCACTGTGAACCAGATCTCTGTAGGGCATTCCACCCAACATTAACAGGGTGTGGGGCGGGTGGCTCCTTCCTGAAAGCAGGTCACTCACCACACCACAGGTTCCAGAGAAAATTGAGGCATCACAGGTGAGACTGGCAGCATGGGGTAGCATGGATATTGCCACACCCCTGCCACCCCAACTCTAAAGGAGGGGGCATAGCGTCAGGATGCTCATTACGAGTTTTATTAAATGTTTTAAATTGCATCTAATTTCTACATGTAGGGGTTGGGATTGTCCGCTAAGTAAGTTTTTCAAATGTAAAACTCAGGACCACCTGCATAAGAATCATCCAGAAGGTACTTGTGAAAAATTAGATCCCCAGGCCCCACCTAGATCTACTAAATCAAAATTTAGGTATAAGGCCCAACTATATAGATTTTCACATGCTCAGGTGTATTTTATGGTTCTCGAAGTTTGAAGACTTTTGGTGTATGATGTGAGTTAAAAATATTACGATATTCCCCCAGATATTCATCTTTTTAAAGAGCCAATGAGCTTTCAGAAAGGAGAAAAGTACTTCTTTCCTGAATCCCAGCCCCATATACTATTTCTCTCTCCAGACATTTTCTTATTTGTCAGAACTTCAGTACAGCTCCTAGTCCAGATACACACACACACACACACACACACACACACACACACACCAATTGCTGAGGTATTCAATAACCCAAAGAAAGTTTGTTGAGCTCAATTAAATGCATCCAAGTGAATTGTGCATAACAATTTAGCAATTCAAATGGAAACAACTTTAAGAATTTACTAATAAAGCTATTTCAAAAACTCCCTTCATTTTAAAAAAATCTATCTAATTACAATAATTTTGGTTGATGTTTTTGACCCAAATACTAACTACTTCTTTTAATGATGCCTCTATAGTGCTCAGCTGATACAGCATTGAAAAGGAGGTCATGGATATAAATAGAACAGTGATTTGGCCTGGGAACTATTCCCAAATGAGGGAAAATAGATTCCAAATGACTGCTTATCAAAGAAAGCTCTTCTGATAAAACTCTCAGTAGATCTATCAACATAAATTCCAGTTCCTTCCCAGGAATCTCAATCATGTAGAAAATACTGTCCCAGGCCCCAGGTTGTTTATCATGAGGGTTATTGAATACTGAAGTATGTTAGCAAAGAAAAACATATTGAAATACCCAGTCAAAATTTCTTCTAAATTCTCAAGTTAGATGTGGGCAACTGAATATTTCTCTCTGCTGTATAGTAAACTGTCCTCTAATATTTTCAATGATATGGCTCCATTTTCCACTTTCACCCACCACTATCACTTTGATTTACTCCATGCTCCAATCAATATGAATAACTCAATATTCTCTGCAAACTTTCTGCACCTTCCAGCACCATAGTTATACTTAAAATTATTGCTCGCCCTGGAATCCATACAATCTTTATAAAGATCATTATTGAGTCTAGTATTTTCATGAAAAGTTTTCCAGAGATTCCTTATTAACCAGAATTTTGAGTATGTTCCCAGAGAATAGTGAATGTCTGCTATATTTTTATTTTTTCATTAAATACATAATGAGTGCTGAATAATACTAGTTGATTTCACAACAGTGAATAGTTTCAAGACTTACTATAAAGCTACGGAAATCAACACAATGTGGTACTGGTGAAAAAACAGATATATATTTCAGTGGAACAGAATAGAGATCGTTCCAGAAATAGACCCCCATAAATATAGTCAACTGATCTCTGACAAAGGCGGAAAGGCAAAACACGGAGCAAAGACAATCTCTTCAACAAATGATGCTACAACAATAGGACATCCACATGCCAAAAAAATGAATCTATACACATACCTTATACCCTTCATAAAAATTAATTCAGAATGGATCACAGACCTAAATGGAAAACGAAAAACTATAAAACTCCTAGAAAGTTACATAAAAGAAAACCTACATGATCTTGGGTGTGGTGATGCCTTTTTAGATATAAGACCAAAGACATGATCTATGAAAGACAATATTAAGAGAATGAGAAGACAAGCCACAGACTGGGAGAAAATATTTGCAAAAGACTGTTATACAAAATATTTAAAGAACTCTTAAAACTCAACAATAAAAAAACAAATAACCTGATTTTAAAAATGGGCGGAATACCTTAAGAGACACCTCACCAAAGAAGATATACAAAGAAGATGGAAAATAAACATACGAAAAGATCTTCACATCATATGTCATTCAGGGAAATGCAAATTACAACAACAATGAGATACCATTACACATCTATTAAAAGTGCCAAAATCCAGAACACTGACAACACCAAAAACTAATGAGGAGGTTAAGCAACAGGAACTTTCATTCATTGCTATAGCCTATTGGGAGACATTTTGGTGGTTTCTTACACAACTAAATATACCTTTACCATAGATTCTAGCAATTGCACTCCTTGGTGTTCATCGAAAGGAGTTGAAAACTTATGTCTACACAAAAAGCTACATACAGATGTTTATAGCAGTTTTATACAAAATTGCCAAAACTTGGAAGCAACCAAGATGTCTTTCAGTAGATGAATGGATCAACAAATTGGGGTACATCCAGGCATGGAATATTATTTAGCACTAAAAAGAAATGAGCTATCAAGCCATGACCAGACCCAGAGATTTAAATGCATATCACTAAGTAAAAGAAGCAAATTTGAAAAGGCTACATACTGTAGGATTCCAGCTATATGACATTCTGGAAAAAGTAACACTGTGGAGACAGTAAAAAGACCAGTGCTTGCCAGTGATTGAGGGGGTGTTAGGGGAGGGATGAACAGGCAGAGCACAGAGGATTTTGAGAGCAGTGAAAATACTCTGTCTGATAGTATAATGATGGATATATGTCATTATACATTTGCCAAAACCCATAGAATGTGCAATACAAAAGTGAACCTGAAGGTAAATAAGGACCTTTGGGTGTTATGATGTGTCAGTACAGGTTCATCTTAGTAAAAAGGCACCATTCTGATGAGTGATGTTGGTAATGGGGAAAGCTGTGGGGCACAGGGTATATGGGAAATCTGTTCCTTCCTCTCAATTTTATTGTAAACCTAAAACTACAGGAAAAACATAGTCTTTTTTTAAGTAGTACAGCCCAATTAGCAAATCAAATGGAAATATTTTTATTAAGAGTTCGTTTTTTTAAGGGAATATAATCTAACCTCCATAAATCCTACTAGTCTAAAATATCTATGGAATTACTTTCTTTTATCCCTTCAGATTAAGTATACTTTAGAAAAGAACTCTTCCCCAACCCCTCTTCCATGAATCAAAATCTGTTACATGCTTCCACATCCATTTTTTATGTCCCACCTTTTCTGAAAGTATCCCTAATCTTTCAGGAGGATATCATCTTTGCTTCTTTTAAAATTCCAATAAAACTCGGCTTCCCCATCTCTTATAACTGCAGTTATATGTGTTCATACTTTCTCTACCAGCATCCTGTCTAAATTTCTAAGTCATTTAATCTTTGAAGACAAGGGCAATATCTTTGATACCTTTTTAAAGCCCTGCTGGAGCTAGGACTGTGCAAGCATAGTAGACACTTAGAGAATTATGACTGAATCAAATTGTATCAGAAACATATCTGTCAAGGGCTAGGTCAATATAGATAACGTGTAAATTACCTTTCAAAATCCAAGTCATTGTTACATGACTTTTCAAAATATGTCTATTCAATCAGCTCAGGCTAAGCCTACATAATGCCAAAACAAGAACATCTTCTGGTGATCAGGTGACTTGCATGAACAATGGAATGGAAGTATTTCCATTCAGTAAACAAAACTGACCACTTCTGTCAGGGTTTCAATATTGAGTTAGGCCTCTTGTACATTCCTTGCCAGCCAGGGAATGCTACCACTATTTCTCACTTGAACTATGGCCATAAGATCCTTATGTACTACTTTTGTCTATTAACTGTCTCTCCACCCCCACCCCCACACTTAAATCAGTAACCTACACTACTGTTAAAGTGAGTTTTAGAAAAGCAAATCTATTTGCACCACTCCTCTATTCAAAATTCTTCAGTGACTTTACAATTGCTGGATCATTGAGACCCCTATGATTGAGACCCAAATCCTTGAAATGCTTAAAACATCTGTAGGTTCTACCTCCTACCTACTTCTATGTCTTTCTCCTGTGCTACTCTTCTCCATTCTTCAACTTTTAATTGTTCATCATGCTCTTTTGTGACTCAGCCTTTACGTATCCTGAGCCCATTGCAGAGAATCCTCTACTTGCACCATCCCTGCTACCTGCTTGACGCCTACTATCCTTTACATCTCAATTTAAAAGTCACCTCCTCAGGGGTGCCTTCCTGAGCTCCTGGGCTAAATCAGTGTCTTTACTATACTCTCTCATAACACCATGTAATTTTAATTAGTCATTCTTATTGTGGTTTATAATTACACATTTTTGTGAGCATTGATTAATCACTGTCTTTCTCATTAGACTGTGAACTCCATGAAGGGAGGTGTCTTGCCTGCTTCACTACTTGGTGTGGAGCCTGACACATGGTAAGTGCTCAAGAAACTTTTTTTTTTAAGGTGTAAATGGGTGAAAGTGGTCGGTCAAATTATAGACCTCCTTAAGACCACACAGATCAGACCTCCCAGAGCACACTTCTGGAATTGAAAAAGCCTGAGCAATGTTAAAGCCACTACCTATCAGCTTTGTTAACCTCAAACAAGTTGTTAAACCTTTTTAAGTCTCATTTGCTTCTGTGAAAGGGAGATAATATCTATCTTACAAAGTTGCTGAGAAGATTAAAGAAGATAATTTTATACTTCTATAGTGATAATCATAATTTTAATTAATCAATTATTAACTGAATATGCAATTATTTGTTTAATGTCTATCCTCAGTGCTCAACTATAAGCACCTAAGAATATGAACCATGCTTGTCTTATATACCACTATGCCCAATGCCTAGCAGAGTATTTAGAACACAGAAGGTAAGCAATAGTTATTTGCTGAAGATAAAATAAATCAATAAGTATATATGAAGAATTTAGCATGGTACCTGGCACATACCAGGCACCCAACAAATATCAGCCCTTACTATACGTTGAAAGTCTGTGTCCCCCAAAATTCATATGTTGAAATCTAATTCTCAGTGTGATGATATTTGGATGTGGGACATTTGCGAGGTGATTAGGGACCATTGGAAGGACTCCACCCTCATGAATGAGGTTAGTGCCCTTATAAAAGGGACTCCAGAGAGCTCCTTGTACCTTCCACCTGTGAGGACACAGCAAGAAGACAGCCATCTATGAAGTAGTAATGGGGCCCTCACTAGGCACTGAATCTGCTGATGCCTTCATCTTGGGCTTCCCAGCCTCCGGAACTGTGAGAAATAAATATCCACTGTTTATACACCACCCACTCTATTGCATTTTTGTTACAGCAGCCTGAATAGATTAAGACAATCCCTTTCCTTCCCTTCATAATAAATTCCCCAAGACACTCTTTCTAGCTCCGGTCTTCTTTCCTATGAATGATTCTAGACGAGTCAATTGCCAAAAAAATTTGAGACTTCTATAAATAAGTAGAAGAGGGGCACAAATAGGTTATGTGACTTAAGCAACACAGACAGAATTAAAATTAGCTTTTCAGGCTGAATATCTAATACCCTTCCCCTGACACTTAACTGTCATTACACTGTCACAAGCAATCTCAACAGTCCTTGTCTGGCCTCTTCCTGATGGTCAAAAGACCTTCTTTTATCTGAGAGCTGAAATATGCCCTGTTGTTTATGAGGCAGTGACACTAGTAATTGAATTTGGTAAGTGGAAAAGGGGGAGGCACAAAGTTATCATTTTATGGCAGCAGAAAAAAAAATCTATACAATATCAGACTCTGAGTATCAAAGAGAAATACGAAATTATAAAATACTGCTTTGGACTATTTTTTTTTCTTTAATTTTTTAATTCTTTTTTGTACTATCTTAAGAACAGCATTATCATAATAGGCATCCAACACATAGAATCCAACACATTTGGATGTCATTTGATTATGTCATTGGATTATCATTTTCCACTTTATATAAATCCAAATCATTTCAAGTTTGCCATATATGAATAACTTATTAATAGGGAGTCAGCAGGGTTGATTTGCATTTTGGGAACGTTTTCCTAGCCAACTACATATAGCTCCAAAATTCAGTATTTAGAATCTTAGAATCTCATAGAAAGAAGTGAGCTTTTCAAAATTTCTTCTATCTATGCCATCAAAAGATTAGTTTATGTTTCAATTACTCCAGTAACCAGAGTGGACAGTTGCAGACAATAGTTCATTGTTGGACACTGACTTCCCTAATGACTGCCACTGGGCTGAAATTATGTTTTTAACTTCTGCATAAATGTCCCCTTATCCTCTTGGAGCAAAAGAGAACAAGTCTTTATTGCAGTCAAACACATATTTAAAACCAGTGCAGATTTGTTGAATGCTTTAAAAAAGGAGACTTAGTTAGATTCTTAATTCTAGGCTAAAATTCAAATTGCTATTTAAAAATTCAAACTCACCCTCCAACTATTATGTCAAGGGCCTCTATTTCCTAATAAAGGTCTTTTGTTATTAGCTCTCTTCACCCTCTGAACAATCCTGTGACATACCATTGGTCTCATTTTAAAAGTATGAAATTTACCTGGTGATTGTCAAAGTTACTGGATACAGGATACCAATTTATGAAATCTACATATATAAATGCTAGAACAATCTTTGGTCCTAGTTCTGCATCTAACTAATTAGGAATACTAGCTATCTGATACATAAATGATTTCAACCACTGTTTTCTAAAATATGAACTTTTTGCTGAATCGGAACTAAATTCAAATAACATCTCTGCCACTTACCAAACTCATCTACAGAAAGAACATAATAGCACCTATTCTACAGGGTTCTTGTGGAAAATAAGCAAGATATCACAATTAAGACATCTAGTACTGTGTCTGGAACACAGTTTGTATTTAGCAAATGTGAATTCCATTCCTTCAGTTCCATTTTGTTTTAAAATTATTGTTGTTAATTGGTAAGTAGTGAAAGGATTACATACAGCCTTTTTTCTACATAACAGCATTAATTAAAAGTTTGGTGAAAAAGGTAATAGAAACAATCCATTTCAATAAGATTGGCAGATTGCACTGAGGCTATCTTATCAGATAAGCAAGAGGTCTCCTGTCTAGATCAATTTGTATTATATTTGGTGGTAAACTCATCAAATACCCAGGTATTATACATCTTGATGGGAACATAAGTCACATTCACATTTGCTAGAATTGCTAGAAATCCTCTGTTAAATGAGCTCAGGGTAAAATAAATGATTACTTAGTAACAATAATTCTTTATGAAGAAAAGTTGGTATTTTTAAGTGAAATTTTGAAATAAATGTATTGGTGTAAGTAATAAACTAGGTAGTAAAACTTAAAATTGCAAAATGTACACACACTAAAAGCTAGTTTCTCATACTATTCTGAAAGACATAAATGACAAGAGCAAACATACAGTTTCAGCTCAGAATTTAACTTTTTTACAGTTTATTGATACACAAGAGAGAGACATTTTGTAATAACAAAATCCATAAAGCTAATAAAAATATCTTCACTTGCATAATAGGGCAACATTTATCCTAATAGATATGGGAAATTATAGCAACATGAGCCCAGTATACTAAGAAAACTTGCTAGAGACTTGTATCATATACTTCCAGACTGTTTTTAGAATCAATATGTATTTCCTTGGTGCTTTATTGCATTCAGGCTGCTATAACAAAATACCATAGATTGGATGGTTTAAGAACAGGAATTTGTTTCTCACAGTTTTGAAGGCTGAGAAATCCAAGATTAAGGTGCTGGATGACTCGGTTGGCTCACTGGTGAGGACTCTCTTCCTGGCTTGCAGATGGCCGCCATCTACCTGTGTCCTCACCTGGCAGAGAGAGAACTCTGGTCTCTTCTTATAAAGACATGGATCCGATCATGGCATCCCTTCCTCATAATCTCGTCTAAATTATCCTAATTATCCACCAAAGGCCCCATAAACCATCAAATTGGGAGTAAAGGCTTCAACAAATGAATTTTGAGAAGACACAAACCTTCAGTCCATAACACCTGGCATTATAAAAATCAAAAACATTACTCTCTTAGCAATAGCCAACACTCTTTAGAAAATTAAAAATCAATAGGGATTAAAAACAACAACCCCAAAATACTTCGATAAATTCAAGCAAGACATTTTATCAATTTTGATTTCTGTTTGGCAATCCAAATTATTTTAGCCTTCTGGCTCAGAATTTGCCACAATATTAAAAGAAAGTGTTCTCTTACTATAAAGGGTAAATAATTCAGGATGTCATATTAGAATATAGAAAAATAAGCATTTTAGGTTCAGTTTCATGGTGTTGGTTATAGACATTGCACAAGTCAGTATTACGTAAAGAAATGCTGTCAACATTATAAATCTCTTGTTGTGACTCAGGTCATTCAGATAAAAGTGATTCATGAAGACAGACTGTGGATTAACCTCCAAGAATGAGGATCTATGAGGACTCAGTGAAGATGATACAAATAATGTATTTCAGGGATCTATCTCTCTCACCCCATACAGTTACCTCTCTCCCTACCCTTCCTTCAGTCTTTTTCTGGCATACAATGTAATTCTAGTAACCTGAAAGAATGAACCCAAACAAATAAGCATTTTATCTTTTTCTAATAAGCACTGGCAACACAATAGTTATGCACATGCAAACACATGCACATACATGCATATGCACGCAGGACACACACCCACTCACCATATATACCCAGAAACACCTATTTGAGAAACGATGTTTCTAAATACTACCATGGGCCAGACACCTTAATAAGCAGTTTACATACATTTCCTTTAAAAGCTCGAAAAATATAAATATGCGGTAAATGCAATTAGTCTCTTTATTTACAGATGGTGAAACTGAAGCACAGAGGTTAAATTAAGTGGTTAAAGGCAGGAGGATGAGAACCCCAACTAGTACACTTAAGATAATGCTGGGGATTTAGCAGCTGTCGCTAAATGGAGTAAGAGGAACAAGAAAAAGGATCTATCCTTCTCCTTGTTTCTCCCTTATCTCCAGCCTAAGAGCTTGCCAAAGGCAAAAATATAAATGAGGCAAACCCTTGTCAGGTGAATTTTAGGGCAGTATGGTATTTTGAAACTGACAGTATAATCTCCCCCGTAGAAAAGATATCAGAACAGAATGCTTATCTGTGACTCTCACCTTACCGTCTAAAGCATATAAATTAGTTCTTTTCTACTCATTAAAATTGTGCTAAAAATATATACTAATTTCCATACATTTTGTAGGTTTCTATGGGAGTCATACTCTGTTTTCAAGTGAGTGTGTCAAAAATGCTTTTGGAATGAGTGAATAAACAAATTTTTTTTTTTTTTACTTCAGAAATGTCTCTTTTCTAGACTTACTAGAAGATACTGCTACTTAATTTTTAATAAAATAGCAGTGAAAGTAAATGGCATTGATGTTGGTGGAATCCACTAAAAAGAACTAGTATAAATCTTTAGTAGCTTTTCATTTCAAGTGTGTGCACTGGTTATTAAAGCAGAAAATATGTAAATCTTGGTGGGAAATGAACCAGTCACTCTTTACTAAATGGACCTGGCATTTAATGCTGGGAAGTGGAATAAAACGGTATACACATATTTATAAAATTCCAAGAATAACCTAAGTACTTTAAAAGGCTATTTTATCAGAAACCAGAACAAGTGGGAAAGAAAGCATTTCAACTTTTTCCTGCAAAATCTAATTCACACTTGAGTGATATCCTTGAGGTTCTGCTTTATTTTCCGAAGCCTGGCTGAAGGTCCAGTGAACAGCTGGCTTTAGTAGCTCCATACTGTCAAATGTCAAGACAGATCAAAATTCTTGAGGCATAGAGTTCTGTAGCATTATAACTTTCCGTGAGAAACATCTGTTTTTGGCCCTTACCAAGGAGGTTAAATATGGGGATTCCAGTCTGACATCGCTCCTTCCCCAATGTCCAACTGCTAGCACATCAGTGCAAAGCCTAGGGGATCTTCGCCAAGACATCTGAATCTGAAGGGCTTACCTGTATTTATTTTTAGAAGGTACAAACATTTTCCCACAAGCTCTTCAAGGAGCTACAGTTAATAGGAATCTATAGATAATAAAAAGAGACTAAAGCAGAAAATTATCTACATATGTAAAGGAAATGTACTAATCTTAATAGATGTCCTAGCCTTTTTTATTGGTATTGTGTTTATGGAGAAGTGGAGCTTATAAAGTCAACACAGTGTTTTCATTCGTCTTCAGAGATTTTCAGAATTCAAGGTATCTAGCAATTTTCAAATTGTATTAATGCCAAGAATGTTCCCCAATATATTCCATTCATTTTCAAGAATGGGTAGAAATAGCCTGCTCACTATAGCATCTCTGTGGGTCTAATTCCTGTTTTGGCATTTAAAATATCAGTGGACATCTCTATATCTTTTATGAAGTTGCCGTGTTTGGTTCCCCTTCGACTCTGTAGAGAGGGTCCTACACATTCTCTGGCTCTAAGTCTGGTCCTGGCCACAGAAAAGACAGTGGCTCTCGGTCAGAGTGTGTCCTGATGCCTGTATTCATACTTGCTGCCTGGACACACTGCCTACTCTCCAATGCCAGTAATCCAGACCCCAGGCTCAATCCCAAGGTTTGGTATCCCCTAGGAGTGAGTCTGGATTTCTGTCCTTTTTACTTTGCTGGACTCAGCTTTTCCGCCTGGACTTAGAATACTTGTGTTCCCTTGCTGATGTGAACTTTGTGCTGTTGCTTTTCAGATTTTTAACATCAGATTCCCTGATCTAACAGAATTCTGCTCCTGGCATTTCCTAGCTGCTCCATCTTTTCTTTCTTCCCCTTCTCCCCAGCCCAAGCCTGAAACTGATGGTGAATGTTTTACTCTACTGACATTTTCAAAGCAAGTTTGGGATTTGAGACGGGAATGCACCCCTATTCCCACCACAACAGTGGGAAGTGTATTATTAATAACAGTTTTGAGTTGCCTTGGAACAGTGATTAAAAACACACACACAAAAACATATTCATTATTCAGTTTCATTATTTTAAAATTATATCCCTTATTGCCTGCACTTAGGATCATTCATCCTACTGTCCCCTTCTTGGTACGCTATTTTTCCATGAGAGGAATTAAGGGAGAAGATGCTGGCTGGTTTCTGACCAAAAAACAGGATAGCAGATGGGAGAGTCCCCAAATTTAAGATGCAGCTTCTCAGAACACTGAATTGCTACTGGAAGAGATAGGGGTAGATTTGGGTTATAGAGTTTTTCTCATCACTTGACAGTATAACTGTAGCTATTGATCATGAAACCTAGTTCTGAAACAGTTTCTACTTTTTGTTTTTATTATTTGATCTTTGTCTGGATCACAGACTAGACTTGTAGAAATACTGGAGGCTTTAGAATCAGACAAGCGACAGCTCAAATTCTGACTTATGAGTTATATTATCTGATTATTTAACCTTCCTAAAACTCAGTCTCTTTATCTGCAAATCGAAATAATGTAACAACTCCGCCTTAGTCATGGCAGATTAAATGAAATCCTATTTTATTCTTTTGTAATAAGAACTGGGTACACTATAGTTATGTACATACAAAAACCTACAAAATAATCACATAATGCATATTCCCATATGTTCAGATACAACTGTATGAGAAATTATAATAGCAGCTAACATGTTCATTTACTAATGTATACCAGGTGTTGTTTTAAGCATTTGGCATATATCAGCTAATTCAAAAACTCACAATATAACTATAAGGTAGATACATTTAATATCAACTTTATAGGTCATAGAACTGGAGAAAAGCGAAGTTAAGAAAGTGGTTAAAGGTGAAAAGATGAGAATGGAAGGAGTATATTTACATCCTTATCTAAGAGAGCACTGAGATACTGTAGCCTTGGCTGAATGGCATGAGGGGGCATGAAGAAGGACTCATCCTTCTCTTTGCTTTTCCCTTATTTCTAACGAAACAGCTTACCAGAGGCAAAAATGTAAATTAAGGCAAAACTCACATTAGGTTGCTTCAATATCCAATGTCATCATTATTATTACTATTATTATTATTACTAATTACTATCTATATGCCATTGATTTAAAAAGTTAGTTACTGGCTCTTTATTTTGTTAATTCTCTATGCCCTGTAAACCCGAGGAGCAAGATATTACATAGTATACTGTTTATATTGACTTTTTATTGAATATCTGTTTTTCCAGTTGTAACAGGATCAAAATTATAATCCATGCTTCTGTCAACTTACCTAGCTTAGTTAATGTATATACATCTTCACATCTTGACAGCCAAGCATTGCAAAGGCTTTAATTTTTTCAGCACTTGAAATATGTACAGTAAAATCTATAGCTTCTTCCTAAACTTACTACTTTATAGATGGTTTTGATTATTTTAGCAGAACCTTCTTATTACAGCCTAATTTAGCTGAAATCTATGACTGGAATTATAATTCATCACTGCATCATCTCCCTAGTGATAGGAAACATGGAATAATAAGATGATTAAGAAAGGGACAACCATAAATTTAGGAACTGGAGACTTATTGTGCAGTAGCAGACTTGGAATGACCCCTGTGGGACAGGCACTCTCTCTTTTTTCTTGACATTCAGATTTACCTGGTTGCCTTTCACATTTCTAACAACAACAACAGAAAGTGGGCTATACTATATCTTTCTTTGTGGTGTGGTTGTTTAACAAAAGTTCTACACATACTTTAAACCCAGCAAAATTCTATTTCATTTTATAAAATCAGCATATTTATGGTCTTTGAAAAAATTCTAACCATCTTTGGGAATTTTTCTTTCAATATAATTAAAGCTTTAGCAGATAGCTCATGATATATAATAACACTGTGTAAATTTTCTAGAAAATAAAGTGGAATTGTTATAATGATTAGAAATTTTTAATTAGGCAGTTCAGAGAGATGATTTCTAATTTATATTCCTCCTAATATTGTTTTCATAATATACTTTGTTTTATCTTATACAAGGGTAATACAAGGATGGACAATTAAGTTCATGGACTCACCCTAGAAAAAGTGCTACCCCACTGCTGAATATCACTACAGTCACCTTTAAAACGCTCCCCTGAGGAAGCTATGCACCAACGCCAGCACCTAGTCCACCCTCCAAGCAATTTTGGAACTCTTTTTCTGTAATGGCCATCAGAGCTGTTATCGTATTACCCCTGATGTCCTGAATGACATCAAAATGTCTTCCTTTCAATATTTCCTTTATCTTCGAATAAAGAAAGAAGTCATTGGGGGCCAGATCAAGTGAGTAGGGAGGGTGTTCCAATATAGCTATTTGTTTACTGGCTAAAAACTCCCTCATAGACAGTGCCGCGTGAGTTGGTGCATTGTTGGGATGCAAGAGCCATGAGTTGTTGGCAAAAAGTTCAGGTCATCTAACTTTTTCACGCAGCATTTTCAGTACTTCCAAATAGTAAACATGGTTAACTGTTTGTGCAATTGGTACAAATTCATAATGAATAATCCCTCTGATATCAAAAAAGGTTAGCAACATCGTTGCAACAAGTTCACAAGCTTAATTGTCATAACTCTTAGTCTCTTTTTTTTGTCTTTCCCTCTCTTTGACCATATTATCATCACTCTGGCTTCAGCACATAGGCTAGTGTTTCCTAGTCTGGATCTCCGAACTTAACCCCCATAACCATGAATAAACATCAAAGCTTCCCTATACATCTGTCCAAGATACATATATATACTAACATCGAAGATTTGTTAAACATACCTGGGCCTTGAATTGTATTACTGTGTAATTTATTGCTATAATTTCATAAGCAAGTTCTGTTTAAGAGAATTTGTGAACCAGAATTACTTTGTTTACATATATATATATATGTATACATATGTGTGTATATATATATAGATAGATGTGTGTATATATGTCTATATATATATATATACACACACACACATATATATATATATATATATATATATATATATATATATACACACACACACACATGAAAGATAGAAAACACAGTCTTGAGTATCACAGAAATAGTAGATCCATTATGTAAGTTAAAACTTTCTCATAATTATTTATCAACTATATGGAACTGTCCATGATTTAATAACATTGGAAAATTTGAGGATCATACAGCGTATTCCCATAGATTTTATGTGAGGTGTCCTAGCTTATCTCAAAATAAGGGAGACTTGACGTCCATAAAAATCTAATAAAAATTACATTTTTACACTTTGAAATTGTTTTGGTACCCTCAGAAGACATCCCATTTCTCTTTCCTCCAAACCTAACAGATACTTATATTTAAATCAGGGATTCCTGTGTTTTTCCGAAAGAGAATCTATGTATCTATCACTTTCATTTAGTTGTATGAACTTAGAACTAAAATAACGTATGACCACTTTAGTTGGAAGAAGCCAACACAGCAAATCAGTGGTTTAGAGGGAGGAGACTGGTCATTGCAGAGATTAGTGCAATAGTACCCCAGTCCTGGCGAAAAGAAAGTACTGGCAAATTCAGGCTGACCTGCTCTATCTTCTGGAAAGGGCTGGGTATCACAGTGGCAGACTCATTAGTGTCTGTGTGGTTTAGCGTCAGACATTCGGCTACCTCTACCATAAATTATATAACAAAACACTATAAGGAAGTTAAAAATAATTTATAAGAAGTCTTATTTTACATAACAGGGCAAATCCCTCATATATACTCACACTGCATGTTTACTCCTCAGAAGAGACTGACTAAAAATTTAAGCACTGGCTATATAGTATTATACATAATGGAAATAGTGAACACCTTTTTTTTAAGGGAGATACACCTTTATGAAAATAATGTGAAATAGGTTCTTTCCAAAGAAACTGCTTATGTGCAGATCATACTGTAAAAAGAAATAGTTGTCTAGGTGAATTAGTAAAGAAGAAAATAAAAACCTATACTTCACTACTGTTTATTTATACTAAATGTACTTGCTATCCTTCATGTAATAAAGCCATGAATCCTGACATTGTGCAATCCATGTGAAATTCTATGTAAGGTTACAGAGTTATTCCTTAGGCCAATATGGGGATGAATCACTCAAGATATTACTATGGTTTTAATAACAAATTAATAAGTTCATCAAATCAGACCAACCAATAGTGATTGGTATCCATTTCCAAAGCTCTCCCATTATTTAGCTTGGAAAATTAAGGTGCTTCCACTAAAAGCCAGTGGTCCTTTGGGCAATAGCTAAAATATTTGCACGTGTCTTTCAGAACTAGAGGGCCCTCACTTAATTGGCAATACAGTGCAAAATACTGATTAACTATGATTTAACTATGACTGATAATGCAATGCATATTTCAACACAGCTTATTGCTTCTTTTTAACCATCAACATAAAATTCTTAGTTTATATTGGAATCCTAATCTCTAAGAAACACAATTATGTGGTTAAAAGTTGCCTAGTATTCAACAAGTTTAATTTGTCCATAATAATAAATTTAAAGGACTAGCTCTACAGAATTTTTCCTTACTGAGCAATACCATGATTCATAGTTACCTATCTTATATCAACACTATGAATTGACTCAAAATCAAAGTTTACTCATAAAGTATAAATACCTGTATTCTGTATAAAAATTTCTAAATTAAAGAGATGTCTATTATTTACTATCAAATTAAAATAAAAAAAAGAAACGTGTATCCTTGCAATTTAATTTAAATCACAATTTACTGTTAAAAAATATTTATATATAAGTAACTAAACCCCATTACCTTATAAATATCCAAAAATCCACACTGGTGATCGAATCGGGTGTACAGTTCATTCAGCATGCTGATCACTTGCATGGGGGTACACTGGGCACAGATGGCTGTGAAGCCAACAATGTCCGAAAAGAGCATGGTGACATCATCAAACTTTCTGGCCTGCACTTGCTTCCCTTGCCACAACTGCTGGGCCACATCGCCAGGGAAAATAGAATACAGAAGATCCACTGTTTTCTTTTTCTCTTCTTCCAGGGCCTGGTGAGTTCTTTCTAAAGTTGCTTTTAATTTATCCATCCTCTTCTTCAAGCCATCTTGGGCCTTTGCCTGCTCGCCCACCAAAATGACATCTCGGGTGGCATCATGGATAGGGATGTCTGAGAGATGCAGGCCCCGGCCCATCAGCTCATCCAACTTGTCCACACACGGAGAGCCCAGGAATAAAATGGAATTTGATTCTGGGACATGGATCATTTGTCCTTTGACTTCCATCACCTGCAAAATGAACATGGAATTTTGATCAGTGATCTTCACATAGTAGATTCACAAATTTAATGTATTCTCTGATGAAGAGGAAGAACAAGAAATGCTTTATTAGCTATATTGACTTTCTGGATTCATACCAGCAAATTTAAGTATGATTTATAGCCGATGTAAAATTCATGGTTTTGAATAGAAACATTTTCTTTGTCTCCCACTTGGCCACTTTCTAAAGACAATGATGAAATAAAAAGTGAGATCAATGGGAAATGAAACAGGAAAACATTATAATGCAAAATGAAATTACAGGTACATCATGAAACTGGTTCATTAGCCAGTTCAAAAACTTTCAACTTGCTTATAATAATAGAATAAGAATAAATCCACCTGTCAAAATAACTACATTTAACTGTCATAAAATAACACTCAGAAAATAAGCCTAAGAGATTAAAATGAATCAAAATACCTGTTTGGCCTTATGTAAATCATATTTCTACCAGTTATAGTCCTTTGAACATACAGTAGTCTTTGCACTGACTAGATTAAGAGACGACTTACTTGGTCTTAAAAATAAAAATTTAAATAGATATAATTAAGCAAGTATTATCAGAAAGTAACTATCACCCAACTAGCGTGTTCAAGATAAACTAAAAACAAACCCCCCAAATAAGGATAGCTTTAAAGGAATTCAGTTAATAAAATAAAGAATCTGAAAATATAGCAATTTAAATCTATCCCTCCCTCCTGTGCTCTTGGATTAGAGAATTGGAGGAAGTGATGTTTAATGGAAAACGTTAGTGAACACAGATTTATACTAACTTAGCTTGGTACCCTAAGAAACACTCAGAGGGGATGAGCACCGGTATGAAAGTAAGGAGGACTTACAATATGACTATTTAAATATAGTTATTGGGGATAGAATAAGGTACCTCAGCACAACTGGAGAGGAAGGTGGTTATAATTACCTAGAAAGAACAGCCTAAGAGTTGACCAACCAAGATTGTACATCAGTTTCCCCTATGTCGCTTTCCACTACCACATGGAATGTACTGAATAAATTCATTTTTCTTTATTCTTCATAGCATAAAGTAGTTAGGCTAGTTGATGAAGCAACAGGCATAGAGCAAATGTAGGGTAAAACTATAGAGAGTTGGATTTCTAAGCTAACTATAGTTTACTTTATCCTCCTTGCACCAATCACCAAGATCTAAATCTATATAAGAAAATAAAATTGAATTTTTGTTTGATGTTATAATTTTTGTGACCTGAAACATTCACTTTATCTTATGTAAAGTTTCTGCTAGTGTTTGGTATTTCATCCATTCACACACAATACTGTCATTTATTCAATGAAGTATTTATTGTTTACTATTTACTAGGACAGCTCTGGGTGATAAGCATAAAAAGATAAAATAAAGTTCCCCCTTTCAAAGATATCACAGTATAGGGGTAGGGAGGAAGCCAAATCTATACAGCACAGAGAATAGCATGAAGAAGACATTTTTAATTCAAAGTGGATTGTCAAAAGATTGCACACTATGGCTTGAATACAAAGAAAATAATTGTTTTGAAAGTATTTCTAAGTTACTTTATATAAGCTTGATTTGCTTTTGAGGGGAGAAGTGTTGTTAATGATATATATTTTCCTATTGTTAGAATATTAAAGGTATAATAAGAATGAAACACATAATGTAGAACTTCATTGTAAAAAAATTAGTATTAATATATTAATTTTGTTTAAGATCTAAGATGAAAGCAAATCTCTGATGCTCGTAGATTCCGAATTCTATTTGGAATCCATCTCCCCTATCCCATCTCCTTCCTCATATTTCTTCCTCATTATTTTCTTTTTCTTCTCCATCTTGCTTTCTTCTTTCTTCTCCTCTTTGTTCTTTGGATTTCAACTTTTTTTCAACATTCTTTCCTCATTTGGTCTCTCTGTCATCACTGGTTTTCCTCATTTCCTGTAATTCTTCCTTTTTCTTTTTCTTTCCCCTTTCTATGTATCAACCTCCATGTTTCCCAACAAAAATGGACCTTTTCCTTTTTTGCCTTTGCCTCTATCTCTCTTTTATTTTAAATATGGAATTAGTATGTGTAAATGCATAATATTATATATTTGCTATCTGTAATAAATAAGAGTGTTTAATTTATGAAGAAGCAGAATTGAACGTTACATCTCACAAATATAAAACATAAATATAGTCTTGATTTATATGTGGCCATTAACTCATTTTTTTTTAAATTTCTGAATCAGTAGAGCTTGAGAGAAAAAAATAATAATTGCTTACCTTCTACACCGCAGAAAAACAACTCATGAAAGAGAAGCCCCAATATACATAGTAAACAACTTCTTTTTAAAAATATTTTTCATCGGTGAATTTTCTTGTTATTTAATAACTGGGCATATTTATTTGGAGCATTTGTCTGTCATAAATGCAGTTTTATTTTTATTGGAAAATAAATTATCTTTCTTGATGGTTTTTGTTTCATTATAATTATAGGTTCCGAAATTCACCATGATATGCATTTATTAATTTAGCAATGTGCAAAACTGTTATAAGAACTACATTTTTATGTAGCAGAAACAGATTTGTGTAAAACTGCATTACATTGAAACATCTCTGTAAGTTTTTACTGCATCCTAAATTATAGTAAAATTTTAATGAAATAGCATAAGGCATAAGAAAAATCAACTGTCTTTAAATCTATCACATTTCAGAAACTGGTAAGCATAATAAAGAGGAGTATTTGACTGGGCAAAAGAGTTAAAAATCACCCTATATCAAAGCCTGATTGTCAAGTTCTTTTGAAATTACCTATGTTTTTCTATTTCTATGTACAGATCTCTCTATGAGAATATTTACCACTATAATAAAAAATGAATTGAAAATTAAGAATTTGGAAGAAGTCAGACCTGGATTTGAATTCCAGCTCTGACTTTAAGTGTGCAAATTGACCTACATTCAATTATTTGTCCTTTCAAAGCCTCAGTTTCTTTCTCTATAACACAGAGATGATCGTGATCATGATAAAGCTGCTGATGAGGATGAAGGCTGTAGCTACTCAAGACATCTGTTGAGCACTTGCTGTCTATCGGTACTGTGTTGAGCACTTAATTTATATTTTGTTATTGAATTTTATTTTCTGCTAGCTATTACTATCCTCATTTTTTAGATGAGATTTAGAGAGTTTAAGAGCCTTGCCAAGAATAAGCTAATAAACAGCAAAGTCAGCATTCAAACCCAAGTTGGATTGGCTCCACAGGACATGCTCTTGGCGGGGTAGGCGGTTGTGGGGGTGGGGTGGCGAGAGAGACAATTCTAAATATGAATCAATGTCATGGCAAAATAACCTTAATGAGATGTTCACAATAAGCATTTAAAAGGGAAAAGTTGTTGCTATTGATTTAGATGAAATAGCTATTTGCAATCCTATCCACTTAAATTCAGTTCAGTGAAAAGATCACTTCTAGATGTAATTTCAGATCTTTCAGATCTCTGGGATATAATTTATGAAAGCATAAGGAAAATTGTATGTCCCTGGTCTGCGGAAGGACAGAGTAAAATTCACTTTTGAAGAATTAGGACTAGCCAAAAAAAAAGGAGAAAAAAATACCCAGACCAAGAAACTTCTATGTCCTCACAGTCCAGAAATTTTCCTCTCACAAACCTCATCCTGAGTCCTCAAAAGGCTGGAGTAACCTACCACAATTAGTGCCCAGCCAGGAAGTACTCTTTACCCATATGGTTGGAAAAAAACTTCTTTAACATAAAGACACTAAAACACCTGGTCTCAGGGAGCTTGTTCTGTTCCTCAAGCAGCATTAAAAAGGATCAGTGAGGGATCCAATGAGGGATATCTCAGAGGCATGAAATAAACCAAGCAGATGAAAATAGCACCATATACCCTCTGAAAACTACATTGTCATCGCAACCACAGCCTACAAAAGTAGGCCAGGATCTATGTACCAAACCTAAACAGAGTGGCTTCCTGATAGAATAAAACAAATTAAATAGGATCTATTGATGTTTAATTTAATAGCCAACTGTCCAGTATAAATTAGAAAACAACCATCATAATAAGAACCAGGAAAATCATATCTTGAATGAGAAAAGGCAATCAACTGAAATAAGACTGACAATGAAATGAACAGATATTGAATTTATCTGTCAAGAATTTTAAGGAAGCCATCATAAAACATTTCAACAAGCAATGACAGGTTTATTGAAAGAAATAAAAAATTAGAAAAACTTAGTAAAGCAATAAAATATATAAAAATAACCAAATGGAACTTACAGAACTGAAAAATACAACAAAAGCAGAAAATTCACTAGATGGGTTCAAAAATAAAGTGGAGATAACAGAGGACAGAATCAGTGAATCTGAGGAGAGGTCAACAGAATTTACTTAATCTGAACAGAGAGAAAATAGACTGGAAAAAAAAAAGAAACAGTCTCAGAGACCTGTAGGACAGTAACAAAAAAGCCAACATTTACATCACGGGAGTCCTAGAAGGAGAGAAGCAAGAGTAGGGTTGAAAAGCATTTCAAGAAATACTGGCTGAAAATATCTTAAATTTAACGAAAGATAAAAACTCACAGATTCAATAAGCTATATGAACCTCAAGTTGCATAAATTCAAAGATATTTACTCCAAGTCACATCATAATTAAACTTCTGAAAACTAATTTCAAAGAAAATATCTTGAAAGCAGTCAGAGGGAAATAAATGATGCATTAATTACAGGGAACACTAATTTGAATGACAGTAGATTTCACATCTGAAACTATGGAGACCAGATGAAAGTAGCACAGCTTTTAAATATCAAAGGAAAGAAGTGTCAACTGTGAATTCTATATCTGTGGAAACTTTTATCTTTCAAGAATGAAGTGGATAGTATTCCATTATGTATATATAATACATCTTCTTTATCCAATCATCTTTTGAAGGACACTTTGGTTGTTTCCATGTCTAGGCCATTGTAAATAAAGCTGCAATGAACATCAGAACACATATCTTTATGGATAAATGTTTTCAGATTTTTGGGGTAGATACCCAGGAGAGGGATTGCTTGGTCATGTGGTAATTCTATACTTAATTTTTTTGAGGAATCTCCACACTGCCTTCCATAGTGGCTGCACCAATCTGCATTCCCACCAACAGTGTATAAGGGTTCCTTTTTCTCCACAGCCTCTCCAACACTTATTATTATTTGTCTTATTGATGATAGCCACTCCACTGGTGTGAGGTGATATCTCATTGTGGTTTTTATGTGCATGTCTCTGATGATTAGTGATGTTAAGCATCTTTTTATATGTCTATTGGCCATTTGTATGTCCTCTTTGGAGAAATGTCTCTTCAGGTCCTCTGCCCATTTTTTAATCGGATCTTTTTTGTTGTTGTTGAGTTGTATGAGTTCCTTATATATTTTGGATATTAGCCTCTTATCAGAAGCATTGCTTGCAAATATCTTCTCCAATTTGGTGGGTTGCATCTTTATTTTGTCAATGGTTTCTTTTGCTGTGCAGAAGGAAAATTATTCTGCCATAAGAAAAAATGAAATGGTGGCATTTGCGACAACATGGGTGAATCTTGAGATTACCATGCTAAGCAAGGTAAGTCAGATGGAAAAAGTCAAGAACCATCTGATTTCACTGGTATGTGGGATATAAAACTGAAAGCAACAAAGGAACAAGACAAAGAAACAAAAACTCATAGACACAGTCAATAGTTTAGTGGTTACCAGAGGGTAAGGGGGGAGGGAGGATAAAAGGGCTCAAATATATGGTGATGGAAGGAGAACTAACTCTGGGTGGTGAACATACAATGTGATATATAGATGATATATTACAGAATTATACACTTGAAATCTGTATAACTTTACTAACCATTGTCACCCCAACAGACTTAAGCTAAAAAAAAAAAAAGAATGAAGGGGTAATAAAGACATTTGCAGACAAAAGCAGACCTACCCTTAAAGAACGGCTAAAGAAAGATCTTCAAACATAAGAAAATCAGAGATGGCATCTTAAAGCGTCAAGAAGGAAAAAAGAACAGAACGACTAGAAACATGGTTAAACACAATAGATTATCCTTCTCCTCGTGAGTTGTCTAAAACACATGTGATGATTGAAACAAAAGTTATAACACTGTATGATACTCACCATAAGATAGAAACAGAGAGAGATTACACACACACACACGCACACGCGTACACACACACACACACACACACACACACACACACACACACGAGAAGATGATGTAAAGAAAGAGACCGAGATTGGAGTGATGTAACCACAGCCCAGAAACACCAAGGCATACCAGTAGCCACCAGAAGCTGGAAGAGTCAAGGAAAATCTTCTCCCCCAGATCCTCAAGAGAGAGCATAACCCTGTTCACACTTTGATTTCAGATGCTGACATCCAGGACTGTGGAAGTATAAATTTCTGTTATTTTACACTATCAAGTTTATGGAAATTTGTTACACTAGCCACAGGAAACTAATACAGATTGGAACAAGAGAATCAACAAATAGGATCTAACATATAGAAGACGATCCACGCAGCAATAGTAGAATATACATTTTTTTCAAGAGCCCATGGAACGTACACTAAGACCACATCCTGGATCACATACAAAAACACCACATCAAATTTTAAAAACTAAAATTACACAGAATATGATCTCTGACTACATGGAATATAGCTAGAAATCAATAACCATAAGACATATTCATAATAGTAAAAGACTGAAAACAATTGAAATGTATTTCAGTAGGTGATTGGTTAAACCAAATGTGGAATACTACTCAGCAGTATAAAGAAATATTCAATTGACATAGGCAAAATTTTAGTGGAATTTGTAGGTAATTATGCTGAGTGAAAAACTGTTTAGTTGAAGACACTGTTTTCTTCGCTTGCTTATTTATTTTTATCATTCCATTGTTTGTGGTTTGATTCTTAGAATCTAATTATCCAAAGAAATAGGGTGTTTTGAAACAAAACCAATTTTTTCCCCCAGGGAGTTACTGATTTTTTAAAATTTCAACCTAATGTCTGCATTTATAATAGCCACAGTTTAAAAATTTTGTAAATTTTTTTTTCCTTTTCTGACAAGAATTCTTTATTAACTATTCTTATTTAAAGAGGCAATATAAAAATTCTTAATTCAAGTGCATTAAATATAATTTAAAAGAAATTAAAAGCATTAATTAATTTATTTATTCATCTGTTTTACAAATATTTACTTAGTACCTGTGACCTGCCAGTACTAGGCTATGCACTTTAAATAAGCAGGAAGTTAAGTGAAACTAAACAACTCTGCTTTTCTCTTATTGAATCGAACAATAAATTCAATAGCAGAGTAGATATGTATCTGGGGGAATATTAACATCTAAGGCTAATTATGCTATATTTATTCTATAGATTAAAATGTTGCATTGGCTGAGATGAGATACAATAAAATTCATACAGTTCATTACTAACATCAGCAAAAAAACAAAAACATAACACTTCAGAGATTTTATCTTTCTGTGCTTGCTTTATTTTCTCCTGTATTTATAGTTTCATTGCTATTCTTTAAATCTCAGAAATTCATTCTAAAAATGGATTTGAATTCTGTTTTGATAGATAGGCCAGTAAACCATATAATCAAGTCGATTTAATGTTCCATGATTAGACGCCACTTTCCTTTTTAAATCACAGCAGTATTCACATAATATTGAAAGGAAATAGGTTTATGCTTTATAGCTGAAACAAGTATATCAGTAAATGTTTTGGAATTCTATTGTGAAAGGTTTGTGTTTTTCTTTTAGATTCATTGTCATTTTTTATTTAACAAGCACAAAATTTCACACTACGTGAGGAATATTAAATTGAGATGCAATTGCTAATACTTTGCATACACAGACTGCCTTTTAACCCAGAGGGTGCAAATGACTTTATTTTTAATCACATTCACACAATCAGCAAATCACACACATTTAAGGAATAGCACTAAAAGTCTTCCTTGCTTTAACACCCACAGTTAGCCTGCACTTCTGGGGTGCCTTTGTCACCACACTGTCACTCACAAATCCCATGGGAAATTCTGGTTATATTTCTATATATACAGTTTATAAAATTACACTTTGAAAAGCTATAATAAAATTTTGGAACCACCATTAAAGTATTCTGCAAAGACAGGAAATTCTATACTCTCGTCAAGGAAATATTACAAAAATGATTCTGCAAAAAAGCACGAACACGTTATGTAAGGTTGAGTGAAGCCTCTTCATAGTAATAGAGAGCAATACTGATGTGTAAAAAATATTGGCCACTTTGAACCAGGCAATTGAACATGAGAATATTCTGATAAGGCCTAAAACAACGACAACAAAACAACTCAAATTATCCAATTATGTATTATTTATGTGTGTGTGTTGTGTTTTTGTGCACTTATATTAAAATATCTGTTTTCCCACACCTCATTTCATTCCTGTGAATAAGGTATAGAATGGAAGATCAGGGGTGGCTATTTAATATATTGCTTAATAATGAAAATAGTCTATTTGCATTTTGACTCGATTTCATTAAATATTTAAAAGAAATAACTAGAGTTTGTGCTTAAACCCAGGTTGGCAAAGCCCACTGTTGTATTTTTATATACATAAAAAATCTTTTATGTAGAATATTGAATTTTTATATAGAGAATTATTATTCAGTAGATCTTTCTGTAATGATGAAAATATGTTCAATGTGACTGAAGAAATTTTGATTTGATTTTTAACAAATTGAAATTAAAATGAATATAGTCACAAGTGGTTACTGGCTAATGTATTAGCATAGCTCTGAAGTAAAATTTCTGGCTCCAATATTCAATTCATCATTTGATCTAGGTATTATTTTTCATTTGTTTGTGGGTGATAAATTTAATATTTGGGTCACATGGATAAATTTTGCTTTTAACGTCACATAGCAGCTTTGAGAAAAAAATTATGTATAGGAGCATTACTCAGTGCTAAAGATATGAGTTGAGTTTAGACAGTCATGGTCTCTGTCCTCATGAGCTTATAAGCTAACAGAGTTAAGATACACACACACACACACACACACACACACACACACTTTAAGAATGGATAGGTTATAAAGAGCTGAGGGAACCTCCTGATGCACAACAAATAGAACTTGATTAAAACATATTTTTGAAGCCTTGGTGATCTCTTAAGAGGTTGGAGAAGTTTCCAAGGACACCCCCACATACACACACCAGAAAAAGGAACAACAAAATCAAAACAAAGCAAACAAATAAATAAAAAGTGATCCTTGATTTGGAGCCCTGACAGGGGCAAAGGGAAGCCTGGAGAGAACACTGCTCTTTGGATTCTGAGACATGGGACATGTGTAAGGTTAAGGAGCCTAGTCAGAGATTCTTGACTGATGACCCCACACAAAAAAGGCTGGAGTGGTCCTCAGTAACTGGCATCTAAAACTTCCCCAGCTTACACTCTTGAGACTCTCAATATGATCAAAATCAAGCAATGGACGAAAACAAAGAAACAATGAACACAAGACTTAGATCTCCAAATACTAGACATTGGGATTGTCAAGTTCAGAATATAGAGCAGGTAGGTACATCTTTGTAAGTAAGGATAGACTCGTAAAGACAAACAAGCATCAAGAGACTATAAGCAATGAGCAGGCATTAAAAACTTGGAGTATATCATAATGGGAATGATAATAGTATTTACCTTAAACAGCTGTAACTATATAAACAAGCCTGTACACGATCTTGAGTACAATATCTGGCACAAATTAGACTTCAACAACTGTAAGCTAACCTCATTGTATATTCTGAATCTACGTCAAACCTGCTGAATCAGACCCCCTGTTGTTGGGCTCAGAAACTGATTTGTTTTACAAGACCTAACGTATAATTTTGAAAATTGGCTAGACATGGGAACGATTGTCTCAAACATTTTGCTCAATCCATCCATCTCATAAGCATAAGTGGAGACAATAGGCATGGGCAGGAGAGACAGCTTGCATGGGTTGCCTGGCAGGTTGGTAAAAGGGCAAGGACCTCGGGAGATCTCTGGGCACACACAGCCCCACTGCAGATGGTTCGTTGTCAGAAAAAAATGTTTTGAATAAAATAGAGTGCAATGTGAAGTTCAGTGATGGCTCAGAGACAGGACATGAACAAATAGCTTATAAACATATTAATTAAAGGTGAGTCATTGGCACACTACTACATTTTATGAGAGGGATTATGTTTATTTTGCTATCTACTTCAGAGATTTGAGTTTTGGGGAGTACCCTTAATGTTTACCAAAGGTCTGTGTGACAAATAAAACCTATTTGTGACCTAATAATATCTCTTCATTATCCCTTGGATTTGTGCAGCATGTAGAATATTCAGAATGTTTCCACAGACATTGCTGTGTTTTGTCTTCCCAGTGTTCTAAGGAGCATACGATCAAGGTCACTTTCATTGGGGAAGCTAAGACCAGGGAAGGTTGAATGAGTTGCCAGAGATAACACAGTTGGTAAGTTAGGGAGCCGACTGGTGCCTAGACTACCTGACACTGTTCTTTCCATACGTAAGTGGAGGGATGAAAGAAGTGAGCGCTTTGAAACTAAAAATGACCTGAGTTTAAAGCCTAATTCCAACACTTGGCTTGCTGAGTAACTATGGATCTCTCGGGGCCTTAGCAACCTCATCTGTAAGCTTGGGATAATGACAATTTTAATTAAATAGCATTAGGATAAACTTTAGATGAGATAATACTTACTAAAAGCCTAACCTAGTACTCATACATATATATATGTGTGTATATATATATATATATACATATATATATATATACATATATATATATATGTATATATATATATACATATATACATATATATGTATATATACACTCAATAATTACTACCAATTACTATTGTTATTAAGCATTATGACAATGATAATGATGATTTGGCTGATGCTAGAGAGATACTGTGAATATGAAATGGTAATAATATAATTATGTTAAAGAAATTATGATGATAGTACACTTCATGAAGTATATGGAATACGCATGGAATATGGGTTAAAAATACGCCCCTTTATTCAAAGAAGCATTTTCAATAACAGTGAAAAACTGGTAAGAACTTAAATGTCTGTAAATAGACTTCAACTTAAATGAGTAACGTGCCATCAATTAAAAGAGAAAGTTTCACAAACAGTACCGAATGCTACAATAATTAAAATATCACAACAAAAGTTGACTTTGCATTAGCAAAATGTCTCAGAACACATCATCAAAATTTGTCTTTGTAAATATTCTCTTAAATGTGAACAATGTGTAAGAATTCCTTGTCAAGATAATAGCATTCAACTGAACAAACATGCCGTGGAGGCTGTCGATGATAGTGAAAAGATAGGAGCTATTGGGATATAGGAAAAGATAGGAGCTATTGGGATATAGTAAGGGAAATATTCCAAGATGAGTGAAGGTAAGCTCAAAGGCACAGAGAGAAAAGGCAGCATAGCACATTTAGGGCAATGAAGAAGGTCTAGTCTGATTACAGCCAAAAAGGATTGACCAGGATCTAGTCAGGTCAAGGATACATGAATGACTGAGTTATGACCATTGAAATGTGAGTTTAGCCTATGTGATTCTCCAGTCTTTTTTTTTTTTTTTTTTTTGAAAGTAAAGTAAAAACTTACATTTTTATTACTCTTTTTTCAACTTTTTTCTTTTCAAGATTTTTATTAAAATATAGCTAACATATTATGCTAGTATCAGGTGTACACCATAGTTATTCTACATTTATAGATCTGAAGAAGTGATCACCATGATAAGTCCAGCAACCATCTGACACTGTACTATGCTATCACAATATTATTGACTATATTCCCCATGCTGTACATTACATCCCCAACACTTACTTGTTTTATACCTGGAAATTTGAACCTCTTATTCCCCTTCAAAATCCCCCCCAGCTTTTTAAATTTTTCAGTCACAGTTGACATTCAATATTATGTGAATTTCAGGTGTACAGCATAGTGGCTGGACATTTATATAAATTAAGGAGTGATCCCCTTTATTAGTCTAGTACCCACCTGGCACTATACATAGTTATTACCATATTATTGACTATATTCCCTATGCTTTACTTTACATCCCCATGACTATTTTGTATCTACCAATCCCTGCACCTTTTCACCCTGCCCCAACCCCCTCCATCTATCACCCTGATAAAACTAGCACCCATCTGATGCCATAGTTATTACAATATTAATGACTATATATACCTTATGCTATACCCTACATCCCCATGACTACTGTATAACAACAAATTTGTACTTCTTAATCCCTTCCCCATTTCACCCACTCCCAACCCTCCTCCCATCTGGCAACCATCAAAATGTTCTCTGTACCTATAAGTTTATTTCTGTTTAGTTTGTTTATTTTGTTCTTTAGACTTCACATATAAGCAAAATCACATTGCATCTGCCTTTATCTGTTTTACATACTCCACGCAGCGCAATGGATCCTCCAGGTCCATTATGCAGATAGCAAGAACCCATTCTCTTCCATGTCCAAGCAATATTCCACTGTATATATGTACCACCTACTCTTTAACCATTCATCTATTGACAGGCACCCAGGCCTGTCACCACATCTTGGCCATTGCAACAATGCTGCAGTGAACAAAATATGGATGCACACGTCCCCTTGAAGTAGCATGTTGGATTTCTTCAGATAAATAAATAAATACATACCCAGAAGTGGGATTACTGGGTCCTTCTTTGTCTCTTACTATAGCCTTTGTTTTAAAGTCTATTTTGTCTGGTATGAGTATTGCTACACCAGATTTTGTTGTTATTGTTGTTTCCATTTTCAAGTAATATCTTTTTCCATCCCTTTACTTTTACTCTGTGTGTTTCCTTCGATCTGAAGTGAGTCTCTTGTAGGCAACATATGTAAGCGTCTTGTTTTCTCATCCATTCAGCCACGCCATCTTTTGATTGGAGCATTTAATAAATTTATATTTAAAGTAATTATTGATAGCTGTGTAGTTACTGCCATTTTATTATTCATATTTTCTCTCTCTCTCTCTCTCTCTCTCTCTCTCTCTCTTTCATCTTAAATAAGTTCTTCAACATTTCTTGTAATACTGGTTTGGTGTTGATGTCTGGAAAGCCCTTTACCTGTCCTTTGATTCTAAATGATATCTTTATTGGTACTGGGTAATCTTGGTTGCAGGTCCTTGCTTTTCATCACTTTGAATATTTCATGCTAATCCCTTCCAGCCTACAAAGTTGCTGTTGAGAAATCAGGGACAGTCTTAAGGGAGCTACCTTGTAGGTAACTAACTGCTTTTCTCTTGCTGCTTTTAAGATTCTCTCTTTGTCTTTAACCTTTGGCATTTTAATTATGATGTGTCTTGTTGTGGGACACTTTTGGTTCATCTTGTTTGAGACTCTCTGCCCTTCCTGGGCTTGAATATGCATTTCCTTCACCAGGTTAGGGAAGGTTTCCATCATTATTTCTTCACTCATAGGTTTTCAAACCCTTCTTCTTCTGGTATCCCTATGATGCAAATGTCTGTACAGGGGCCCCTTAAACTGTCCTCATTTTTTTTTTTTTTTAATTCTTCCTTCTTTTTGCTGTTCTGATTGGGTGTTTTCTGCTACCTTATCTTATAAATTGCTTATTTGATCTTCTGTTTCCTCTAATCTACTGTTGATTCCCTCTAATGTATTCTTAATTTCAGTTATTGTATTCTTATATCTGACTAGTTTCTTTTACTATTTTCTATTGTCATTTATGTTTCCCATCTCTTTGTTGAAGTTTTCCCTAAGATCACTGCGCATCCCTATAACCAGTGTTTTGAACTCTGCATCTGGTAGATTGCTTGTCTCCATTTTGTTTAGTTGTTTTTCTGGACCTTTGTTCTGTTCCTTTATTTGGGACGTGTTTCTCTCACCATTTTGATTGCCTCCTAGTGTTTTTTTCTATTTATAGATAGAGTTTCTATGTCTCCTGGTCTTAGTAGAGTGGCCTTCCATAGTAGATGTCATGAGGCCCAGTGACCCAGCCTCCCTGGTCACCTGAGCCATGTGCTGCAGGTGTTTCCCTTGTGTGGGTTGTGTGTGCCCTCCTGTTGTAGTTGAGCCTTGGTTGCTGTTTGCATGTCAATGAGAGGGACTGAGTCTCATGCTCATTTGTTTTGAAGACTGGCTATGACTACACTGGAGGAGTTGTGGGGCAGGGGCTGACCCTACGGAGCACTATTTGCTTTAGTGGGGCTTGTTGCCTGCCTAGTGTGCCTTTTTGGTGTGTTATCCTCAGATGCGGCTGGGTCATGCTCTGGCTCATTCTGAAGCTGGTCCCTGGGTGAGCCAGCCTCAGGGCCTCCTGCGAGGGGACCTGGTGCAGGTTAAGTTCAGCTGCAGCCTGTGTCCTCCCTCTGACCACCTGGCATGAGCCACAAAGCAATCCACAGATGGCCGCCCCCCGCATGGTGCTTGGAAGTGCCTGGAGAGGCCAACCCATATACTGAGGTCAGCAGCTGCTAGTGCTGGGCTTAAGGCTGCTCAGTAAAAGGTGTGGGACATGCGTAAGTCAGATGCCGCTTGTTTAGGTTTTGTGGACCTTTGAGAGAGTTTAGGCAAGTCTGCAGCATGAGCCAAGACAGGCCATTTGCATGGAAAAGCCAATGGTGGTGGCTTGGGTATGCCCGAAAGTTGGAGGGGAGGTCCTCAGGACCTCCAGGGTGGGGCTGATGAAAGGCATTAGCTAGGTTGATGGACACGAGGAGGGCAGATGGATCAACAAAGAAACTGGAGTCTGCCAGCTCCACCATCCAGGAAAAGGCTGCCCCTCCAGCACTTGCTCTGAAGCCAGATAACTCATTTCCTTCCTTATGTGTTGGGCTTTTCAAGCTGCTGCCCCAGCACTGGAGCTCACAGTGGGTGAGTCCGTCAGTAAATAAGTCTGTGTGCAGGCCCTTTAAGAGGAATGCTTGGAAGCACAGCCACCCTCCGTCTCACTCAGTCTCCACTGATTTTCACAACCAGAAATTATGGGGACTTCTCTCCCTGGCACTAAAACCCTATGCTGGGGAGTGTGTTGTTGGGCTAGGATCCCTTGCTCCTCTGGGGCAGATAGATGCCTGCAGCTGAGCTATCCCTCCCAATTTTCAATGGTCACACGTGTATACGACCATCCTGTTCTGCATGTCTGCCCCTCCTGCCAGTCTTGATATGGCTTCTTCTGTGCTTGGTTGTAGGACTTCTGTTTAGCTAGGCTTCAAGCAATCCTCAATGATGGTTGTTCTGTAGTTCAGTTGTAATTTTGATGTGGTTGTAAGAGGAGGTAAGCACAGTGTTTACCTACTCTGCCATCTTATCCAGAAATCTCACCAGTCCTTTTACTCTCTCCTCTACAAACATAGAGGCCACATGTCAAAGGTGGTGGCATCACAGGAAGAAGTAGTCTAGGTTCTGAAGTCTCTCTTGTAACAGGGTTGCTCAGAAGAGACATCTAATCTCTCTTAGACCTATGGTGTGAGCAAGAAACAAATCTTTACTGTGTTAAGGGACTGGGATTTAAAGATTGTTATAGCAACTAGCTTTATTTACCTTGATTAAATACACCAGGTCTTAGTAAAAGATTCACACTAATGATTGTGAATCTACCTGAACTAATGGAAAATGTGAACCCACACTATCAAGCACAACATCCACCAAGAAATATAAATAAGAGGAAATCCAGAACTAGACACTTGTAGTAAATCTACAAAATACCCAGCTTTGACAAAGATCCTAAGAGTAGACAGAAAGTAAAGATCACATACAAATGACACGCTGACAGCAGATAGCCGTATCAGAAGCCAGAGACAGTAAAATAGTATTTTCAATGAGCTGAGAAAAAATAACTGTCATTCTAGAATGGTACACTCAGGAAAGCTATATTTTAAAAACACTGAGACAAACACAAACCAAGTGAGTTTACTACTAATAAATTAACATAAAAAATCACTTGCAAACCATATAGATTATGTATACACATTCATAAATATATATTTATATCTATATTTAACTAACAACTAATGGACCAACAGGATTCCAAATTTTTAAGCAACTAGACACCATGAACAATTGGTCTAATGTATTAAAGAATATGTATTAGAGAAGCCCCACATTTGGTAAGATCAGAGCCCATTATATATAAATTTTCCTGTCTTCTTCATGATTTGAAAACCATCTGTGTTAAAATCATTTAAAATGAGCCACTGAATCCACAAAGCCTGAAAATAGGACTTTGTAAGCTGGTTAAGAAATCATTCCTTCCATTGCTTGCATCTATGTATAGATTTACATGTCTGAGAAATAATATATTACCTCTCATCGGTACCAACAATGACAGGATTGGTTTTTGAAGAAATTAAGTGTTTTGATTGTACTATTCATTTTTCTGTGTTAGTATCCATCAGGACCATTGCAGTGGTAGAAGAATACACATTTGGAATATAATAATGTAGAGAAACAGATTACTGGCAGGCTCCCCAACACTTCTGACGTGCTCTTATGTGAAATGATAGTGTCTGCATAGATAGTTCTAGCTCAAGAGAAACTCTGTATGTCTTTTGCACTATGCTAGCATTCAGAGAAATACCTATTGGTCATAAGTTACCTGCTCCAGAAGGCAAAATTACCACATTGTTATAGAAATATCAATTGGCTGAAATAGTAAGTAAAGGAAACTGAAGGTAAGTGCTATTACTGATAAAGAGGTATAAGAATTTTAAGCAATAGCATAATACACAGATAGCCATGACATTTGCTTCCTAATAGCCAACATTATTCTATGACACATTTTCATCCTACTTTGGTCAATAATCAATTAAATGTCTTTATAAGGTTAATAAAGAACATTAAGAATTTCCTTGAAAAAGATGTCATTATATTGATGTACAGCAAAACATGACAAAAAATTCAGATCAGTTCAGTTATTTTCCTATATTAGAGGAAAAAATTAAAATGGGGGAAGTCTTGGGAAAAAATGCCCTTTTGTGCCTATTTCTCAGAGAAACTTCATAAACAGACAAGAAATGAAAGGTTTAGGGAAACAGGGTGCGGCGCGTGGGCGGCCAGTTGGCCCAGCAGTGGGGTAGTGGGCGGTGTCCTCCTGCGAGCGCCCGAATGGGGCTGGAGGCGGCCAGGGCGCTGTGCCCGGCTGCCCTGCTGCGCGCTCTGCGCCCAGTGCGGGGAAGTAATATGAAGACGATCTGACAGCAGGTAAACACTCAAGCAAGAGTCACTGAAGCTGAAGAGAAATTGGTAGTTGCCATTGGCTCCATAAGTACCTATGGATTATGGCAAGAAAAGTGAAAAGGGTCACTACTCTTGAGACGTCGGGGCTGATAAATAACTTTGAGAAGATGGGTCCAAGTGACAGAAAATGAGGATTGGCATTTTTACTGACTTTGTTCCGGTCGCCTGCATGCTGCTTACCCACTACGTGTTGGTGGAGCAGATCAGGAAAAGTCCCTCGAGCACCTGGATCACGACACTTTGTGGCACAGTCCAGGGCAAGGGCATCTTTCTGATCAACAAGCTCTCGCAAATCAAAAAGTGGTCCAGGGACAGCAACACACCTTCATGTGTGTCTCAATCCACTAAAGAAGCCTACGTGATCTCTCTCTGTGTTAACAATCCGTTACTAATCTGCGGGGGGAGGAAGTTGGACGTGCGCTTGTCTGTCCTGGTGTCTCGGTACCCCCACTGTGCCATTACAGGTACAAGCTTGGGTTCCGCTTCTGCACAGTAAAGTACACCCCCAGCACCACCGAGCTGGACAACATGTTTGTGCATGTCGCCAATGTTGCCGTTCAGAAACATGGGGGAACAACTACAACCACATCCACAGGGGCAAGTGGGCTGTGAACAACCTGCGGCTCTACCTGGGGAACTCCCAAGACAAGGACGTGACCAGCAAGCTGTTCAGCCAGACCCACTGGATCAACGTGAAGTCGGTGAAGGCCGTGACACCATGACAAACAACAAGCACCACTTTGAGTGCCACAGCTATGATGACATCATCCGAGACCATAAACTGAAGCCCTGACTGATCAGTTACCGTGTCCCCATCTCTCACCAACAGCACCGCCCATGGTCAAATCCTTAAGTATAACCTGACTAATGACACCCTCAATATTGTGGTCTCCAATGGCAAAATTCCAGACTGTAAATGGAACAAGTCGCCCGCAACGCAAGTTCTTAGCAGTTACAAAATTCTGTACAATGAAGAGCTGGCACAGGGTGGCCTTGCAGACCGAGAGCTGAGAAGTAGATTGGGCCAGTCGCTAGGGCCGAAGGTGGGGTGGGCGTCGAGAGACTTGGGAGAACGGTCCTCACAACCTGTAAGTGACCACCAGTGACAGCAAGACTCCAATCTGGACACTACCAGAACCACTCACTGCACCTGGGCCCTCACTGAATACCTATTTTTAAATTTCCTTTTTCTAGAGCTTTTTTTCCTGCCCTAAGTCCTGTAAATAAATAAAGGCACTTCTTTGAGGGATTAAAACAAAATCAAACAAAAAAAAACAAAAACGTTTAGCTGAAGTGATAATAATAGGAACTCCAATGTTTTATATTCATAATTTTTCCATTCAATTAAGTGATTCATTAGTTAAAATGTTTCAACAGTTTCACATGGCTTTAAGATAAAGACCAAACACTGTGCTTCCTTTGCTTCTGCTCCAGTTGTAATAGATTCTTTTCAGTTTGTTAAATATGGCATGATCTCTTTTATCTCTGGGCCTTCTGAACACATACATGATCTGCTCCTGCTGAAACACTCTGCACTGCCTTCCCTCCAGCACCCCCACACACATACACATCCTGACTTCCACTGCTCCCCTTAACTGCCCTTCACCATGGCTACCCTCCATTATCTAGCTGACTTCCCGTTTACATTTCAGATCTCAAATGCCTCAAGGAGGCTTATTTTGGTTCCCCAATCTAAGTAAGGTATATTTGTTATAAATTCCCAAAGAACCTATACTTCCCTTTTCATTAAACTTGAACTATCACTAATATCTACCTTCCCAACAAAATTATAAATTCTATGTTGTTGGGACCATAGCATTTGACTCATTATTTTTGTGAATTTTAGTCTCAAAGATATGACCTGATATACAGCAGGTACTTAATAAATATTGGCTCAATGAATGCCACTAAACAAATCATTCCCCATACGTATTCTAGATGTATTTTATATTTTCACTTTTAACCTATATCATAGCTTCCTAAAGATGGGGACCATGTTTTATACTTGATTGTCCTTAATAGTACCTACCAAATACTATGTATTAAATAAACTCCAATTAACATCATTCTCTTGTCTAAAACTTTTCACAACAGTAAAAAGTATAAAAGTATCTCTTCAAAGCACACATTCTGCTATATCTCAGTTTCTTAGAAAATTCTTCTTGATGTTTAACATACATTCAACACATATCAATACGTAAGTATATAAACATACATGCAAACAAATCTTTCCATTAAAACTTTATTACCTGCTAGCCTATTTATAAATCCAACCATCTTTTTCACTGTGTTAGATATTCTAAATTTTCTCCCCAGAATCACTTTCTAACCTTCTGTACCCTGTTCTGCGCCCCAGCAGGATGATATGTATGGACTACATTGATTCGTTCTCTTGCACACAGCTTTCCAGATGGGTTTGAATAATGATAGCCACTGGCAGGTGACTAGAGTAGGCGAGAAGAGAAAGTGTGGTTTATTTATTCTGGTTTGCTTCATGAAGGTAATCTAGGGTATGTGGTGGTTGTATCCTTCTACCTAAGGTAAAAGCTCCTGTAGTTGGCCCTTTCCACAGTTAAAGCTCTCCCCGCGTACCATTCCTTTCCTTGCTTCATCAAGATTAGGAGTGTTCATGGTTCCCATAATGCTAGTTCCTGGGTACTTTACCATCCCTTACTGATTCTCTTAACCCTGCCCACTACTCTGTAAATATCCTATTTAAATAGCCTCTTCAATTATCTCTGTTGAGTACGCCATCAAGTTCCTGCCAAGCCCTTGAGTGATACCCTAACATACATAAAGATCATCATATAATCCCCTCTGAGATAATGTTGTGGAATAGATAGAACATTGGACTGTCTGCATTCTTGATCCCAAAACTCTAAAAATAGCATTGCTACCACTACTTCTTGTTCTTCTTGCCCACTGAGCTGCCAGCTGACGTGGTCAGTGTGGGTGTCACAGGAAAGAAAATATCATTAATCCTTATGGGTTAACTAGTTAACTGGTCCAGTAATCAGTTTTCAAATGGAGTTTGATGAATCTCTAGAGCAGGACTTCTCCAAGTTTACTGTGAAATATATCACTGCGTGATCTACTAGAATGCAGATTCTGATTCAGTAGGTACCACTGGAGTTTGCGATTCTCCATTGCAAACTAGCTTCTGAGATTGTGCATTTATGACCAGCTGATGCTGCTGGTTCTTGACTACACTTTGAGTGTTAAGGCCCTCAGCTATCTGTGGTGGTTCCTCACAGTGGGTCTCTAATGTGTGGGGAAAGCTGATCAGTGTGGGGAAAGCTCTGCATCATTATTTTCATCTGTTTTACATATTATGATTCTGAGTAAGGTTTAATTCCGGGGGAAAATGGTTTTACTTCTTTAAACATTTATAAACTACTAAAATGCTAGCCTACTGCTCACTTTTCAAGTGAGGTCAATAGGTAAGATGATTTACCCAAAGTCACAGCCACTTGATGACAAAGACACAATTAGAATCTAAGTCTCCTGACACCACAGACAGTTATTCTTACCACTTTACTGCCTCTGATTTTTTTTTCCTTTCTCTTCTTCCTATCTCTAATTTTGAATGTTATGTTACTTTGAAAACTCTGAGAAAAATCTATTTTCACATAGGTTGCTGAGTACCAGTGCCGAGACCCATCTGGAGCTTTCCAGAGAATGGGGTATAATATTGGGTCATCATTCTCTAATCCTGAAGGAGGGCACTCTTAACTATCTTCTTATAAAAACAGACATTTTCCTGGGCAATGTTTTCAAATGCAAAGAAAAAGTAGTATTTACGTTTCAAACTTGACTGATGTTACTTTTCCTCTGTATTCAAAAATCTGTGTACATAAATATTTTTAGCCTCGGGGGCCCATACTGTCTGCCACCTTGCTTATCTGATTTCCTAAACCTTGCACTTTTCTCAAAATATAATATAGGAACAGAAAACATTTTCAAAGGGTTTCTTTCCATCTTTTTACAGAGTATATGTATTTTTACACTAAGAATCTGTATAAAACCCAAGAAACATTTATTTCTAGACAAATGCAATAGTTTGGATTGTCAGTATTTACTCATATTCATCTTCAATTTGGCTCTGCTCAGTGGATCTTAAAATTGAAACCTTCCTCTGATCTGAAGTCCTGACAAGGTTGGTTTTATGCTTTTCATCTGGTAGCTATCTGTGACTCACTGCTCTTGATTGCTATTCCTTCGAAGTATATACATTATGCTTCTTGTATCTCAAAACCAGTATTTATAAGCTTGAAATTCACTTTTTAAATCTGTGGCTAAAGCAGAAACATGAAAACCAGCTTGGATTTTTTTTTTCCTCCTTTCCAATATTATTGCTATAGCAGAACATATATTCAATAAATCATGTTTTGTTTAATATATTGCCACCCAGAAAAGGGTGTAATTTCTTTATACAAATGAGCCTGTTTAACAGGATTAGAGTGAAATGGCATGTTGTGCTACAAATAAGTTTCAGGACATTATCAAGAATAGTATCTTATTCTTCTCTAAATAACAAAATCATAGGAATACTTATGCCTGTGAGTCGCAACAATGAGTGAACTTTATTACATCATTTTTCAAGTTATCTTTCAGGTAATCATGCCAGGAAAAAGAAGGCCTCATATGGGGAAGAGAAGAGGCAAATGTTTGTCATCAGATCACCTTTTGCTCATACTATTCTTTCCACTTGGAGTTACTTCCCTCAATCTGCTTTGGAATATCCAAATCCCACACATTTTCCAAGCTGGAGTTACTTCTTCTTCCCCTAAAGGTCCTCACCCCTGACAACATATAAAATCACCTGGAGGGAGTTTAACATTTTGATGCCCGGGGTCCACCCCAGACCAAGTAAATTAGAAAGCAGCTGGCTTGTTTCATAGAAGCAGTGTTCTCTTCTTATTTAAAAGAGCAAACCAAAACAAACAAAAACAAAAACAAAAGCTTAAGGCAGATATTTTCTAAAATACTGTTTATTTTCCTGCAATGAATCAATTTCTGAGTCCTTAGGGTATTTTTCCTCCTTATCTTTTGGACTGGCTTTAACATTTGCAACTGGTAGTTCTTTACTTTTTACTTGAAGGAAGAGAAACATATCCAAGGCTTAGTACTGGATAAAAACATGTTATATGGATTGTCTTTGTTTTTCTTATAGATTATTCACATGTCCCCTCCTATATTGGAGGAAGTTAGACCAGAGCAGGTAAATGTAGGTACTGTTTATCTGTGTTCCTAGTTTTCATCAAACATCTGCCAATACTTACATCTTTTCTAATTAGGAGATCTCATTCTAATCCACTAGACAGAAAAAAGAAACCCAGCATATTTGTGGCAGCTACAGATCCTTCTTAATAAGTTCACACTTGTACTTAAAAAGACCCAGCAGTAGAATTAGATAACTGTCATTGTGCCACTGACAATGTAATAACTGATTCACTCAATGTGTGAAAAGTTGTTGGAGAACAGGATACGTTCACAAGGTCTAAAGTGACACCCAAGATAACTTGTTAATTACAAACTGTAAGTTACATTTTTAGTGGAGAGATCTAGCAGCCAACACCTTAACCAAGTGATCCAAGTTAACATTAATGGCAAAAATGGACATTATATGCCCTTAATGTGATATAATAGGAAATACTCAATGTCACCTATCTAGTATTATTTCCAAAAACCTTTAACTTAATCATATTCATGAGGAAACAATCAGAAAAATTCAGATCACAGAATTCTTAAAAATATGTTAAAGTCATAAAAACAACAATGGAAGGTTGTTTATAATAAAGACAATGAATGATACATGAAAACTAAATGTAATGTTTAATATTCAGTTGTATCCTGGGTGGCATATGAGTTATAAATAAAATTTTTGAGGTACTTGGGGGATTTGAGTATAAATTACATTTTTAGGTAATATACTTTCAAAGTTAAATTTTTGAGGTTAGAAAATGGTATATTGGCTGTGTAGATGAATCTTATTCTTAGGAAATATAATATACACTGAAATTTTAGGTATAAGGTGGTGGAATTTAATTTCAAACAGTCAAGTGTTAACAATCAATACACCTAAATATTAAAAATCTGGTTTGCTAGTTTTCAAATTTCCTGGAGGCTTAAAACTTGTTCAAATAAAAAGTTGGTAGAAAAAAAATTTAGGTTTTGAATTAGAGTATTAACATCTTCACAGAATTTAGCCCATAGTAAATTCACACTAAACCATGGTTGAATACTAATTTTACAAACCAATGAAAGAAAGCAGTGCTCCCTATTTGTATTGTTGCAAGGATTCTACAATGGTTGATGCACGTTAAGGAGAGCTTTAGGTGAAGTGTTTTGGATGGGCTTCCCAGACAGTCTCATCTCTTCAACAGTAATTATCTTGAACTCTATACATGACACCTCTCCTTACTTTCTGTTCCTTATACTGCGCACTACCTAGTCAGCATCTAATCATTTTGTATTTTCCTGAAATAGAGAACTAAACAAATGAAATATAAAATTATTCAAAAAATATCATGCAGGAAACTTTCTGTGAAATAAGGAGAGAATCCAATCATCAGCTAGAAATGGTAACAGCGTTATCAGGAGAAAAGGTTATTAAACTTCAAAATTAAGTAAAAAAAATTCTTCAAGTACTCAAGTAGTAATAAAGCAAGTCCCTTCAAGGGATCAAAACCAGGCTGATTTTGATCCCTACAAGAGCATTAGATGCCAGGAAAAAAGTTCTTAGGGGAAAAAAATATAACCCAAAGTTATTTTTCCCAGAATAATTTACTTGACTTTCAATTAGGGCAGAAATAATCTTTATAAAAACCACAACATTTTATATATATATATAAAAGCCCCCTCACTGGAGGCTTTATGAAGAGGTGATGTTTCATTCCAGATGCCCTTAGTAAATTTCAGGGGCACAAAGAAAGATGAATTGTTAATTAAAATTTGAGTCTGTAGAGGAAAAGTCCTAGAAAGTTTTGAAAATCCATTGTATTTTCTTCTATTTCAGAAAATGTTCTTATCTTTCATGGAATAAGAGGTTAAAGGAAGGGTAGGCAAAACAATAAATAACTTTTGAAAGACACTATAAGAAATAAACACTTTTTGAAAATGAGAAATGCCACTGATTTATTAAATGGGGTGGGCATGATAAATGACTCTAGAAAGTTACAGACTTTCAGCAGTATCTTTTAACTGTCTCTATGAAGGTCAATTCTAACCTAATTACCAGAACAGCAGCTACTGCAATAAGAGCACAGGAACCTAAGACAAAATAGGGAAGGATATGGAAGCTGATTACTGAAACTAATTAAATGCATTCTGTACGCCCAGTGATGTTTATTATGCAGACATTTAGAATTGGCTGAAAGCATCACCGAGCTCTACAAGTCATAATGGGGAAGGCATGGAAGGCTGGTGAGAAATCTGAAACAAGTTTTCTTTTAGCTATTGATAAGATTTTGTTTTCATGATTAGGCAGAGGTATATAAATGAATAGAATGTATGCCAATATAAATAGGTCAAAAGCCATTTCATAAACAGGAAAAGATAAGAATTCAAACAGCAAGCATAGAATCAGTGTATTCATACTATAAACATAAAATAACTGATAAATATAAAATGACTGAATAACAATATACAGAGTATTATTCTCCTCAAATTAACACAAACATGATTCATTCATTCACTCACTCACTCATTCAAGAACCATTTAATTGAATGTTCAGCAAATGCCTGGCAGTGAACCAAGGCATACATTTGCTATATTGCAAAACTCAAAACCCATTTTTAAAAAATTGTTAATGGTAGCACACTTTCCTGTCATGAATGTGGACATAAATTTGGAAGCAATATAAAGTGATTCTAAGCTAAGCCTAGATAGAATAAAGTGGTTGACTAACTTGAGTAATATAATTTTGGTTACAAACCAGATATGGTTAAAAAGTACTAACATTGATTACTCATGTAATTTTTACACTGGTTTTGACAGAAATTCCAAAAGAAAAACTCAAAAATGCTTTTATAACATCACCATTAGTAAATGGAATGTTGCCTGCTAAAGATCACATATAAAAGATGCTTATTTAAATGTTTGATTGTGTATTGAAAATTCTATCTTACTGCCACATTACACCTTGTATATATGGGATACTTGTACAATATAAAGTATTTTCTGCATTTGTTTTTCACTTTTAAAAAGTTATGAGAGGAAAATTTTTATTTTGAACTTTGTTTAGAATTCCAAGGAGTCAAAGTCTTCTAGACCATTCTATTTTAGCAAGAGCTACCATTTTCTGGACAAAAGCTAGCTACTGAATGTTGAGCCTTGTAAGAGCATCCTTAATCTTAACCATTCTAGAATTTCCTGAATTATCAATAAGGGTCACTCACAGGGATTAATACTTAACTCCTCTTCCGTGGTATAGAGACTGGCATACAAACTATCCAAATGAAACAGTTACTGAGTAGCTCGTGATTTGTAGGGAACTGTGTTAGGTCTTCAAAAAACTTTGAAAAGTTCTGTGTTCTAGAAACTCATAACTTACAAATTTAGTTAAATATACAGAATGTATATAATATACTATATATATATATATATATATATATATATATATATATATATATATATATTTACATATATAATATGTAAATGTGCAAATGTATATTTAAGTCTATACAAGCCCACAGATGCAAACTGACAAATGAATTCTAGAAAAAGAAGCATTACAGAGGTTCAGAGGAGGTAGCAATTAGTGGTTCATGGTTTTAGCTGTTGTATTTGCCAGTTGGTAAGTAACTATTATGGTAAATCTATTTGATTGGGTGCCTTCTGAGGAATAAAATAGAAAAACATGGGCTACAAAATGTAAATCATCTCTCCCTCCAGCTCCAAAATTGCATTTTAAATCTTTAGTCAAATATCTGCAGCTATGTTTAGAGTAATTTTATAATGTTCCAAAGGAAAAGGTGACCTCTATTTAAGACTCTCTTTTGCGAAATATTTGATGTAAATCAAATCTGTCTGATAATTCCAGTAAAAGCAGAACTAGTAATCACCTTTAACTAAGCATGATATTGAGAAAATTTAGGAAAACTGTCATAAGCAGGGGGACATGATATATAGGTGAAGAGACTGCATCCACTGTCTTTATTTTGAACAGTTTTATTAAGATATTATTTTGAACAGTTTTATTACGATATTATTCACATATCATAAAATTCACCCACTTAAAGTGCACAGTTCAGTGGATTTTACAGTGAATTTCAAAGCTGTGCAATCCTCATCACAAACTAATGTTAGAACATTTCATCACCCACCTAAAAAAAAACCTTATATGTATTAGCAGTCAGTTCCTATCTGTTCTACCTCCTCAGACCTAGTCAATTACTAATCTACTTGTTTCCATAGGTTTGTCTCTTCTAGACACTTCACATAAATGGAACAGAATGCCATGTTTTCTTTAAGAGTTTTACTGATTTAGCTCTTACATTTAGGTCCAAGATCCATTTTGAGCTCATTTGTTTATATGGTATGAGTTGGGGGTCCAAATTTACTCTTTTGCATGCAGCTATCCAGCTGTTCCAAACTATTTGTTGGGAAAACAAAGAAAAAAACTGTTCTTCCCTATTTAATTACCTCAGTACCTTTGTCAAAAAACAATTGACCATAAATGTAAGGGTTATTTCTGGACTCCCAATTTTATTCCATTAGTCTATATGTCTATCCTTAAGCTAGAACCATATTGTCCTGATGATTTGAGCTTTGTAATAAGTTTTTAAATCAGGAAGGGAGTCCTTCATATTTCAAGAGTGTTTGGCTCTTTGGGTCTCTTGCATTTCCATATGAATTTTAGGATCACCTTGTCAATTTTCTTTTAAAAAACTGGAATTTTGTGAGAGAATACATCAAATTTGTATATCATTTTGGGTAGTATTGCTATTTTGATAATATTAAGTTTTGCATCTATGAATGTGTTTTTATTATTTACGTCTTTAATTGCTTTTAAAATAGTTTATAGTCTTCTGTGTGTAAGTCTTGCACTTCTTTGGTTATATTTTTCCCTAAGTATTTTATTTATTTTGATGCTGTATTAAGTGGAATTATTTTCCTAATTTCATTTGTGAATTCTTCATTGATAATAAAGGAAATGCAATTGATTTCTGCACAGTGATCGTACATCTGGCAAGCTTGATGAAACTGTTTATTAGTTGTAATTTTTTTGTGTGGATTCCTTAGGGTTTCTATAGAAAGCAGCATATCATCTGAGAAGAGAGACAATTGTACTTTTTTTTCCCCAATTTGAATGCCTTTTGTATTTTTCTCTTAGATCACTGCCCTGCTTAGAAGCCCCAGTTCAATAATTTAATAAAAATGAAAGCAGACATGTTTATATTGTTCCTGAAGTTAAAAGGAAAGCATGCATTCTTTCATCATTAATTATGATATTAGCTGTGGGTTTTTGCAAGTTTCTTTTAGTAGGTTAAGGAAGTTGCCTTTTTATTGCTAGCTTACTGAATGTTTTATCACAAAAGGATGTTGTTTTGTCAAATGTTTTTCTGTGTTTTCTGCATTTATAAAGATGAACATGAGATTTTTGTCTTTTATTCCATTAATTGAGTATATTACAGTGATTGATTTTCAGATTTTAAACAAACCTTGCGTTCCTCGGATGAATTTTGTGTACAATCATTTTTACATGTTGCTGCACTCAGTTTACTAATATTTTGTTAAGGATATTGCATCTATATTCATAAGGAACACTAGTCTTTGGTTTTATTTTCTTGGGATGTCTTTGTCTGGTTTTGGTAATATCAAGGTAATAATACTGGTCTCATAGAATATTTCAGAAGTTTTCCATTCTCTTCTATTTTTCAGAAGAGTTTGTGAGGGTTGGTATTAATTCTTTTTTAAATGTTTAGTAGAATTCACCAGTAAAGTCTGGGCGTTGCTTTGTTCTATTTTATTTTTATAAAAGTAATATGACAATAAAAAGAACTACAGAGAATAGAGACCTATGCTTTTTTTCTTGATTCTGCTACTAAGAGGCTATGTGACTTTTATTAATCTCATTTTTCATGTCTGCAATGTAGACATAAAACCTTCCATTCTATCCACTTTCAAGGATTACTTTGGAAGATTAAGTGAAATGATGGATGCAAAAGCTTTGTGTAACCAGAAAATGCCATTCTACTCTACCCTGTTATGTTGAGTATTTCTTGGTTCTACTAAAGAAAATTCTGTCTGCAGATAATCAAAATTTCCATTAAGTATCTGAGAAGCATGCTTGGCACCTTAAGCTATGCCTCTGGGGCAAGCAAGTATCATGGCAACTGCAGTTGTGTTCACACTGTACTGAAATGAGTACCTGTGGCATGTTACCGAGCTCCTTTTACTTCCCATTACTCTTTCTTCTAAACACTATACTGCCAAAAGTAGAAGTCAGAGCTCTGTCATTTTCCCTACTTGCCAATTAAATTGTCTTTATGAGAAAATCAGCCATGACCTAGATATTCTTGTCACTTAAAGTGAACAGTGAAGACTAATCCCCATAGTGCTTTTTCACTGTTGAATAAACAAAGCCAACCTTCAAATAACTGGTGTGTTTCTCCTACAATGGACTCTTTACTACCTAGAGAATTAGCTAAAGGAGCTACTACATATCTATCTATATGTCCAAAACCGAGTATTCAGTTAATTTGATGTATTTATTTCTCTAACCTTGAGGATAAAGTTAGTCGCCTATTTACACATAATTATATAAAATTAGCCACCACTGCTTCTTATATCCTACTCTCCCAACACACCTCATCCTGTCCCAACTCCTTCACTCTACTGTGGGTCTCACTGTCTCTGCCAAAGAGTTCATATTTTTGGAGAATGTATGCTTTAAAAGAAGAAAGGAAAAGAAAAGGGAAGGAAAGGAAAGGAAGGAAAGGAAAGGAAAGGAAAGGAAAGGAAAGGAAAGGAAAGGAAAGGAAAGGAAAGGAAAGGGAAGGAAGGAAGGAAGGAAGGAAGGAAGGAAGAAAACAAATTATTACAGAAAAATTAAACTTCCTGTTGTGGAAGTGGAGATAAGTCTCTGGGCAATGCCAGTCAACCCGAATGACAGTGTGCAACCAAAGCACCTGTTCTCTATATTGTCAATAGCCTTTACTTCAATTTATTTCCTTGCCTACATCTTCAACAAACAGAAATTAGTATAAAGAAAACAAACTATCTCTTCTTAAAACACAAATAAGGGTTGTGGCTTGAAGGGTTATGGCTTCTGGTGACTAACATCTCAGTAAAAATCAATATAATTAAATTAATTTCCTTCTAAGATCTACCTGAATTCTATCAGCTATACTGAAGAAATGAATACTTTTATTTGGCAGGACACAAAAAGTAGATTAAAATCATTCTGCATTAGAAGCAATTTGTAAAGGGAAAAAATTTGGCAGGATCCCATAGTCAAGGACTCAGGGTGCTATAATGGTAACAATTATCACATACTCAGTATGTTCCAGGCACAGTTCCAAGTGAGTTATTCCATTTAATCCTCTTGACACACCTATGAAATAGGTACCATTATTATCTTTGTTTTATAGATGAAAAAAATTGATACTAAAGGAGATTAAGAAATGTGTCTTAGGACACACCATCAAGAGGTCGAGCCAGGATTTAAATCGAGGTCTGTCTGATGTTCAGAAGGAGTTCTAAACATCTGTGATGGCTGGTGCCTAAAAGCTGAAGACCAGAAACATTAGAATGTTATAAAGATGAAGTGCAGATAGGTGAGGCCATTCCTCAGAAAATCTTCATTGGTATCAAATGATAGTCTAGTCTTAGGTCTAGGAAACAACTATCAGAATCATTATGCTGCCCCCACACACACTTCTTGAGGTCCAAATTTCAGATGCATGCAATCCCGGGCCACTTTACGTAGCAGGCATTTGTAAAGTAACCTGGGGACTTAATAAGTTTTCATGTCATCTGCATGGACAATTTCATATTTAAATTGCAAATAGCTCATTTAAAAATGATCTACGGGCACAACAGTCACTCAGTAGTTGAGGATTCCTTGACCACATGTGAGCATAAGTAGGTTATAAAATCTAAAAAGTCTAAACTAAAATTAGCTCTGACCTACTATTGACATTATGTAAAATTAAATAACAAATTCAGATTAAAATGAAAGGTAAGATTGCAGCGATTGTAAATGTGCTTATCAGACACCTACTTGTAAACTAAGGTTATTCTGGAGCGACAGCTTTAAATCTTGTTTTAAGGCATTTATTGTAGGACTATTTAAACTTCCCTAAAGAATAGCAATTTATAACCAACAGATAATAATAGATATTGTCTCATACTTAACTTGAGCTGGCCATCCATGCCTAATTTATGTGTTTGTTCTGCTGAATCTCATACATATATTATCCCTAGCCTGTTAGAAAATAAACAAATTAAAAGAAAGGACATAAAGTCAGAGAATTTTTACAGTGGATTTAATTAACTATTAAATCCATAAAGTTTATTAAACATCTGTTATGCAAAAGGCATGATAAAAAATTCAGGTACTAGTCAGACAGCTTTGCTGTCCTCAAGGAACTTGTGTTTTAAAAAATGAATTAAGACTACATGAAAAACAACAATATTAATCATAAAACTAGGTAGAGAGTGATATAATCTAGCTCAGATGGCAAAAGAAGAGTTTCAACTGATCAGCATAATAAGCTAAATAAACAACATGTCCTAATAATACATGTAAAATGCTTAAAATAGTTTTTTAATAAAAGTAGCTATTATTACTACTCAACAGGCAAGAATTTTATGAATCACTTAAGTTCATATCTTTAAATACCAAAATATGTTTCAATTTTAACATTTTGGGTTAAAATGAGCTTATTATATATAAATATACTGCTCTCTTATTTTATACAGAGTACCCTGATCATAAAACTTTTCTCAAAACTCAAGGCAATATTATGAACACTGATATATGTGCTGCAATGTAATACAATAATGCTTTTAGAAAAAAAAAGACAACTAACATGAATTAAGTATCTAGTATTTACCCAACACTTTATATATCTATATAAAGTACATATTTTACTGTCTATACCATTAGAGTTCCTGTCTTCTAAATTATAGGTCTTTTCCTTTATAGTTGCATTGACATAAGGCTTTCCACTGTCATACTGCTGTTATTAGAAACAATTCTCCCATCCATAGTACATTATAACATAATTATATATTACCTGTTATGGATTGAGAAACCAGACAACCAAACATATTAAACTATGTATGAAAAGACCAAGTAAAGGCTTAACGGACTCTATCAAATAAAGTGCATGGGAGACATGGATTTTGTGGCCTATATTTTGGCTTCTCAGAACTTTCTGCTTCTTAGCTGAATTTTGAAAACTTGGGCTTGTCAGATATTTCAACTCTATATAAGAAGTTGTTAATATCCATACTTCCATTTATTATTATAATGGTTGAATTAACCCACAAAAATTTAAAAGGTGTATCTTCTGTTGCTGCCACTGGATGTGTAACGCCATCATGAAGAGTTGAAAAATACCCATGCCAACCATCATTTCCACTTGACTCCAGCCCAAGGAATAGGTCACACATCAGAAAAGAAAAGCTCCACCTTTCTACTGTAAAGACAAAGTTGAGGAGAAAAAGAAAAAGAAGAGAAATAGGAGGAGGTGAAAGGAGGGGGGAGGAGGGAGAGGAGGATGAGGAGGCATAAGAGGCGAATTAAGAAAAATTTTCTTTGCTTATAAAGGGGAAAGAGGCAGCTGCTTTCTCTCCCTCTCTTGAAAAAAAATAAACAAACTGAAAAAAAACCGAAAACAAACAAACAAAAAACTTGTGTGAAATATCATCCTGACTTCCTGGGTTTTGTGTGCTACCTACAGGCATGTACTCTTCTGCTGAGTTTACTCAATAATTAATTAGTGTCCTTGCTCTAATCTACTAGAATGAAAATGGATTTCTTCAAGGAGAGATTAAGCCCAGTATTCTAGTTTTACAACACAAAGATTTCTCCAAGGGTGCGGGCCTCACTACCCCTTGAAACATAAACATATACCTCCAGAGTTAATCTAGTATCCTATCTTGAAATGTAACAAAGGAAATAAGAAAAGTTTTATTGTTTTCTTCTACTTTGCTGTATAACTTGTATGAACTGTCATCCTTACTTCCTGGTTTAGTGGGCTACCTACGGCATGTACTCTTCTGTTGTGTTTACTCAATAATTAATTGGTGTTCTTTTCCCCCATGTTGATGTGGATAGGTTTCTCTTTGTTGGTAGGAGCTTTTGCTTAGCCATACACTTGCCATTTGTCAGTCATTTCCCCATCAATTCTCAATCCTAAAATAATTCCCCTCCCCAAAACACCAAACTTCAGATAAGAGTTTGAGCTACATCATCCAAGAGTTGTCACAGCTATTGTTAGCAAGATAAAGGCATGTTTTTAGGATAACACATTCCTAATTCTGAAGGCAGACATGTGTGTGAAAGGATAGGATTTAAAATTAAGACTTCCTTTTACATATTGTATATCCAAGCTTAAAATATGGTAAACGCAATTTTTTTCTTAAACAAACAAGCCATTGAAAAATGAAAGGATCGAAATCAAACATGAGGAAATCACTCGTTTTTTAAAAATGTTTTCCTTGTTCTATCTCATTTCTCTGTTTCATTCTCTTAACAATGCTTATCATTATCTAAGATTAGATTTTATTTTACTTTTAGAATTGAATATAACTTGCATATAGCAAAAATCACCATTTGTAGTGTACAGAAATGTCTTTATACCAAATTTTCTGTAAAATAAAACTCTGACAAACTAACAGTGAAAAAAGGAAAGTTTCTAAAAGCAAGTGTTCAATAAGTATGTTTTTTGGGTTTCCTCCTCATTAAGCACTGTAGAAAAATTTGTACTTAAAGACAGAATAAACTAAAATTGAGGAACTAAGTAGCTGGCCCCTTTCTTCCTCCTATGAGGAAGTAAGCTGTTGTAACAGTGTACACAGATGTCCTTAGGAGCACTAAGAAAGCAAGGCAGAGAGAGTGTCAGTTGCCTAACCCATCCCATCAATAGATTTAGAATGCTGCCCTGTTCAAAAGCCACATTATTAATAGTGGAAAGAGCACATATGTATCATCCTGAGGTCAGAGATCTGTGTTAGAAACAAATATCTGTTGTTTACTGACCTCAGGTAGTTATTTAATATCTCATGTATAAAATGGAAATAATACTAGTGTACTTTTATATAATTGTTCTGAGCATTAAATAAGATATAGAAACTAAAGATAATAGATTAGTTTCTGCTACGAGCAAGGAGATTAACTGGTAGCTGACATTATTGTTGTTATAATTATTATTGTAATCATTGTTATTATTTAGCCATCCCAGCAGAAGCATCTCACTCTCCTCTGACAGCTCTTGAATGTCATGTAACTCTTTTTGAAGAAATAGCCTTTCCTACTGTGAAAACTAGAGGAAGCAGTACCTCACTGAAGGCATAAAGAAATATCTAGGAGTTCTGTTTGCATCCTAGGGAAATCTTAGAGAAAGGTAATAATTGCTTTCTCCCTTAGGTAGTTAATGCTCTATTATACAGTTTTGCTAGAGTGACTGGAAATTCTGTTCCAATCCTTTCGTTGACCAGAAATTGGGATAAGGAAAGAATGGGGTAGGAAATTCTCTGAGTTCTTTTCTAAGGGTTTGGATTGAAGAGAGGGAGGCACGGAAGGGGCTTTGTAAACTGCTCTAACAAACAGATCTCTGGCTGGACTTTCAGATGCAAACTGCTCTTTCTTTCTATTTTACATATTCTCTCTCTCTCTCTCTCTCTCTCTCTCTCTCTCTCTCTCTCTCTCTCTCTCCCTCCCTCCCTCCCTCCCTCCCTCCCTCCCTCCCTCCCTTCCTCCCTCCCTCCTTCTCTCTCTCTCATTTAAGATTCCTAGAGAAGACTTCTTTTGAAAGTTGTTATGCTTTGTAAACTAAGAGGAAGAGAGACTTTCCCAACTTTGTGGCATTTGTGAATTACATGTGACCATGGACTGAGGTGGATGTGGCTGACCCTGGCTGTGCCTGACCACTCTCCCTGCCTGGGCCTCAAAGATAAACGTTTAATTAAAGAGATATATAATAAGGCAAAAACAGAGAGAAGTAAAACATGACCCTAAACTTAAATCTTTTTCACCTAGGATTTTTTCTTTTAAATTAAAGTTTATTGGGGTGACAACTGTTAGTAAAGTTACATAGGTTTCAAGACATGGAAACAACCACCAAAGTGTCCTTTGACAGATGATTGAATAAAGAAGATGTATACACAATGTATGCACAATGGAATACTATTTGGCTGTAAGAAAAGATGAAATAGTGTGATTTGCGACAACATGGGTAGATCTTGAGATTATTATGCTATGAGAAATAAGTCAGACAGAAAAGTCGAGAACCATGTGATTTCACGGATTTTTTTTTTAACTCTTAAAGCAGTTAGCAGTATACGTGACTTATTTCCGCTGGTAGAATATAAACTACTTGAGGAAATAACCTTTCTCTCATTCACTTTGGTTTCCTTCACAACATTGATTACAGCACCTTACATACAGCAAATGCTCAGTATATATGGGTCATGGCTTATAGCATTTGTTTGTGCTCTTATTATCATGTATATTATAAGGAGGTAACATGTGGTGCAAAAAGACCTGGATCAGGAAAATCTAGGATCTGGTTCCGGCTCTGGCACTGTGGAACCTTGCTGGGCTTAGCTGACTCAAATTAAAAAGTCAATTCTGGGTGGTGAGCACACAGTATGATACACAGATGATGTATTACAGAAATGTACACTTGCAACCTAATTTTATTAACCATTGTCACCCCAAGAAACTTAACTAAAAAAAAAAAAATATATGAACCTGAAATGTTACTGAAAAAAAAAGTTAAATTCGATTATCTCTAAAATTTTGAGCTCTAAAATGAAAGGACAGGAAGGAGGGCGGGAAGGAAGGAAGGAAGGGAGGGAGGGAGGGAGGGAGGGAGGAAGGAAGGAAGGAAGGAAGGAAGGAAGGAAGGAAGGAAGGAAGGAAGGAAGGAAAAAGAGGACAGAGAAGGAGGAGGGAGACCAGAAAGGGTGCTTCTCCTTTCAGAGAAAATTCAACCACAGAAAATTCCCTAAGGAATCATATTTGCATTTAATGACTTTAATATAGGGCTTCAGAGAATGTGGAAGTCACTATTACTGTTTAACTAAAGACAAATTTTGGTGAGTTGAAAAGGGTTTGGAGATAGAATGAAATTTCCCACGCCTGGCTAGATTCAAGAAAGAGAATGTAGATGAGTCACCGAAAATTACCAGTTTCCAATATCATTCTGCAAGTTAGTCTAGCTATGTCTTATTAGCACATCTGCATCTTTTATTTGGCCTGTGGTAATAATGAAATTTCTCTTTACTCGCTAAAACCTGAACATCCATCCAGCTCCTGCTCTTTGTAATTCATAAGGTGAAGAGCCAAATCAGTCAATTAAAATGCACAGTCTCAGCGGTGTGTACTTCAATGGTTTAGAATTGCTATCTACTGCTCTATAGAATAACACAGGAGAGTCTTTTATGCAATGCAGATAATAAGAATCTTATCTTGCCATAACAACCTTCAGTAATCAATTATGTTGCTACCAGTTGACAGTAGTAACACCTTTTTCAGTACACGAAATTCATTTTAAAAGACAGCACAGATCGTATCTGTCCACTACATTTCTATAAGCCCTAAATACTGCTTTCCCTCAAGTTTAAATATTAACAAATCTTTGTTTAAACTACTTCCTATGCACTTCAACACATAACTAACACTGAGTTTGCCCCAAATTAATTAAATTATTAATTAATTAGAACAAAAGTGTTATTGGGCTCACTCCTTTAAGAAGCTGAAATATCTGATGATTCTCAGAAGAAGGCAATGATCTATGTTTGCTATAGTTGGTTTTCTATCATAATGTGTGATTTATTTTTGAAACATCAGCCAACAGATACCATGTGATAAACACTATACTGGAAAATAGAAGAAACATAAAGATATTTATCAGCCTGCTGTCACAATCTCAATCTTATTTTCTACTATCCTGTGTAAAGATCTGGAAGATAGACACCTACATGAGTTACCAACATAAACTAGGAGCAACAGAGGATCCCCAATTACGAAAAGAGAACAGAATGCACACTAAAGCACAATCGCTTTCTAGTTGAGAATAATTGCGAAGTCATTTTAAATTCTCAGTGTGCACAGAATATCCTAGAAGTAAAAGTTATTTGGTTTGGCCAATTTTTAGTACTGTCTCATACAAAATCCCAAATGCCTAACCAGCATCTTATAACATATTTAACATAAGATGGAACAAATTAAAGCCCAATTGAAGGTCCCAACATGAATGCTAAGGGTCATTGTAACACTTTACAAGCAAAATTCAAGTTTAATTCCTCAGTATAAGTTAAAAATTCTAGAACAGAGTTAGAACAAACAGATTTTTAATGTAGATCACTATAAAGTTGAGTTGACATCAAAGACTATTTTATATTGTATATGGTTTAACTACCATATCTAAATAACAGCTATTCTAATTTTTGAAGCATTTAGAACACAAGAGAAAGGAGAGAAGCTGGAGGGAATTAAAATGCTTTAACTGATTATCCTATGGTAGCTCAGGGTTAGTAAACACCGGATTATTTATAAGCTAATCTACATATGGAATAACATGAATTCCAAATTTATCATTGACTCTTTAAAAGAATCACCTCCCCCACTATTACTCCCCTTCTTACCCATCGAGAAAAAAATTTTTTTTTTTAATAATAAAAAATAAGTATCTCTGGTCTGGTTACAGATACCCAGAGCAAATTAAAAGGAAATTGTGGAAGGTCTATCCCTCAGGTGAGTCACAAGTGTAAACTTGACATCATAAGGTTCATAATAAAACACTGGATAACACTGGATAAAAGTCAGGTTGGGGACAAACTCTGAAATCTGGTATCTATAAAAAAAGCGATGTCTGTACTTGGAAAAGGCAAGACTAAGTAGGTAAAGTGATTTGCAGTGCTCATGTTGAATGATAAATTACACTTAAGGAAAATGATACTTCACATATGTAACCTAACAAAAATTGCAGTTTTGATCATAAATACTGCTTGCTTGAGAGTACATAGAGGTCCCACAGGAATACAATGCTATTGAAAGATAAATGTGATGACCATAAACACAGTCCTTAAAATTCTGTGTGAACATAGCATAATGTTGACACGTAGCTTTTATAACATCTTTATGCTTAACTGTAAATATTTAATTATAGACACACAAAGCTCATTGAGCAGTATCCAACTCTATATAGATCAAGGGAGTAAAACATAAGTTCTTTTTACATTTTAAAAATGAATTTTTAAAAAATTCAACAATTCCAATATTGTCTCAGTTCCACCCTCTGTTATTTAAAAAGTGTCAGTCATTGATTTGTTGTGGAAGAATGTTAAGGAGTATTAACCAAGTAACCAACTTCTAAATAAGAGTTTTCTAATACAGCTTCTATATTGTAGTGATTTTATTAATATTGTAGTTCAAGAAAAATTGCATTGAAGTAAGTGCTTCTACATGTGAATTCCTTCATTTGGTATCTAGATGGTCATTGATATTATAACTGGTTCTCTTCAAAAAATCTGAAATCCAGTTCATATTACCAGAATTATAAGCCTGTTCAAATCTCAAAAAATAAACAGAATCATTAACCAAAGCATTGACTATAAATAGCACAATTAAGAATTACATGAACACATGGTATAGTTTAGCTAATTTCAATTGGAATCTATTTTAGTGTCAATTAAAATAAACAAATTATAAGAATTAAACTGTTCAACAATAAGTATTTTATCCAGTCACAACTTCATAACGTTTTGTCAAGTCTATATCAGTGCTGTCCAGTACAATAACCACTAGCCACATGTGGCTATTGAGTGCTTGAAACGTGACTTGTGTAATTGAGGAGCCAATTTTAAATTTTATTTAATTTTAATTAACTTAAAATTAAATAGCCCATTGTGGCCAGTATGAACCAGATAAGACAGTGTAGTTCTGTTCATTAAAACTCGTACAACTTATTATAAGGTTAATTACAAGACAATTAAGTTCGCAAACTTGTTGCAACGATGTTGCTAACCTTTTTTGATATCAGAGGATTACTCATTGTGAATTTGTACCAACTGGATAAACAGTTAATCAAGTTTACTATTTGGAAATGCTGAAAAGGCTGCATGAAAAAGACGAGAACGACCTGAACTTTTTGCCAACAATTCATGGCTCTTGCATCACGACAATGCACCAGCTCACACAGTACTGTCTGTGAGGGAGTTTTTAGTCAGTAAACAAATAACTGTATTGGAAAACCCTCCCTACTCACCTGATATGGACCCCAATGACTTCTTTCTTTACCTAAAGGTAAAGGAAATATTGAAAGGAAGACATTTTGATGACATTCAGGACATCCAGGATAATACGAGGACAGCTCTGATGGCCATTCCAGAAAAAGAGTTCCAAAATTGCTTTGAAGGGTGGACTAGGCTCTGGCAAAACTGGAGGTTCTTTCTCAGCAAGCACCCAGCCCTACCCACATTGCACTCTTTATTGGACAATTCTAGGGTGTCTGTGGACCCCAGGCAGGCAGCAGCTGGCCTCCGTGTGCTCTGAGACTTTTGCTGAGTAGCTCCAAGCTCAGAACTGGCACTAAACCAGAATCTACATTAACCTGGTGAACAAAACTAGTCCCACCCTGGTGACTCCTTGAGATCCCACCTCACCCAACTCTCATACTGCAGGAGGCTCTTTCAGCAGATGAGCTTTATGGGAGGTCTTGGGGTGCCTGATATTGGTGACAGCCAGTCTCAATTTGCAACATGACTTCCACACACCTCCAGTTCCAGCGCAGGGCACAACCAATCACAGATTGCTTTGTAGCTCTGAGCTGGTAGTGCCCGGCTGGTCATAGGCAGTGGCTAATCTGGGGATGCAGTGGACCTGTTGCAAGAGACCCCAGAACCAACATACCCATAGGTCTGCTTCAGACCACAGCAGAGTGCCACCCAATTAGCCCCACAAGCAGCAAACCCAAAGGGTAGTCTCAGCAGGTACCAGAGCCCTCCAGAGTGAATCCCATTCTATAAAGAAAGCTCCCTCACACAGCAGTCCATAAGCTGTGGATGTGACCAACTCCACAACCAGTCAACCTGAGGTTCAATCCCACCCACTGACATGCCAATAGCAATCAAGGCTCAACTACAAGATGAGGGCACACACAAACCACACAAAGGACACTCCTGGAGCAACTGGCTCAGGTGACCTCATCCTGTCTCGATGTTTTTGCATATTGTCTCCTCTGCCTGGCATGCTCTTTATTGTCTAAGCTTCGCGTTCAAATGTCACCCCTCAAAATGACCTTTCCACCTTCTGCCACCTGTGTTAGGTCTCTGACTCCAGTACTACTCTACCTTTAACATATAGATCTATTTTATCCTTTATTACAGGGTATTACAGTAGCCTGGCCATTTCACTTACCTTTCTTTCCCATTAGATTGTGAGCTTCCAGGGAGGAGGAAGGGATGTCTTGATTTTACCCATCCCTGATGCCCAGAACAATATCTGCTAATCAAAAAAGATTTGCTGAATAAATGTTGTAGAGTAAATTGCCCTGCTGAGTAGGATATTGTATTGGATAACCTTTAAGAGTTCTTTAAAATTAAATAGATTGTATAGCCTTTGTAGATTTGGTAGGATTAAATAGAGAAACCGAGTAGTCCAGGAATTGATTAAGACAGAAATAGCAGGTATAAGTGTTAAGGAATAAAATCAGCAAACATACAGAGGCCTCATAGTAATTAAAAGGTAGTCTAATTATCTATACAAAAAGAAAATTTTCAAATCTCCTCTCCCTCTGCTCAGCTTACTGTTAAAGGGCCTCAAAGCTGCATAGTTCTGAATAGTCATATGTTACATAGTGACTTTGCTTTATTACTTTAGTTTTTCCAAATATTACTTCCCAAATATTTCTATAGTGTCACCTGTATTTAACACTTAGGTAATCTACTTTTTCAAAAAAAGAAGGCTGAACCTAGTATTGGCATAAAAATCTCAGTAAACCAAAAGAAGCATGGGTCCTGTTAAGAATTAGCAACAGAATTACTCCCTCTGCCTCGTTTGTTGTATGGGGTGATGAGAATGGAAAGCTATTAAAAGAAAGAAAACTGGATTAAATATTATAATATTTAATCTTCAAAAAAATTGTTAGTTTCTCTCTAAGCAGACTGGATGAGAATGGTGTCTGCTTCCTATCATTTAGGATAGCACGCATTCAATAAAATCTTTTAAGAGTCTGATAGCTAAACTGTCTCTGTATTCTTTATAACTACCCCAAGTATTCTAAAAAAATATATCACTACTGAAATATGGGAGCGATCCACAATGACAATAGAAAAACTGGAGCCAGCTACATAATTACATAAACAGAAAAAAAGAAATGAGAAGAGTATTTATCAACCAGAAGAGGATCCAGCCCTCATTAAGACAATGAAATTCTATTTTCCAAAATACATTTGTTGGTGCTACTAATAATATAGAATCATATTTGCAGAGAGTTATATGACTCTGCAGATTATCAGGAGGTAGTGAGGAAGTCCAGCTCACTCCTGCTGAGAGGAAACTGAGGACAAACACTCTGAAGACCTTGGTCAGTATTCCAGAGAATGACCTTGAAGAGACCCATGGAGCCCAAGTGAGAATCTGGGTGTTGTATATGTATGATATTAGAGTGGACTCTTGATTGAAATGAATAGATGTACGACCAAAATCAGCTTAAACAGTGAAGAAAATATACTGGCTTGTAAACCAAAGCTGCTAGGAAAAATTTCAGCTTCAGTCATATTTGGATCTAGGGCTCAAATAATATCACCATGACTAAGACGAAGGTATTCTCTCTCTCTCGCTCTCTCTCTCTCTCTCTCTCTCTCTCTCTCTCGCTCTCGCTCTCGCTCTCGCTCTCGCTCTCTCCCCCTCTTTCCCTCCCTCCATTCTTCCCTCTCCTGACTCTGCTTTCCTCTGCATTGGCTTCATTATAAGGGAAGCTCTCTCTACTAGCAACTTGCAACAGATCCTACTGGTCCTACTGGCTTAACTTAGATCCTACTGGCTTAACCACCCCAGTAGAGAGTGGGTGCCTCATTGCCAGTAGTTCTAGCAAAAGTCCCAGGCCTACCCCTCATTGACTCAAGTTAGGTTAACAGCCAACTATGTAAGTCATCACTCTGACACTAATTGGCCATCAAGAGTGGGGCTAAGGGAAGGGCAAAATTCATGGATTGTTAAGGACAGGATAGAAGGGCCTATTACCAGCAGGGAGGAAAAAAAGAGGGGGGGGGGTGGATGCTAGATAAGTAAAAACAATAAATATCTGTTATACATGCAGTCCCTTTCTCTTCTGATGCCAGCGCACATGTAGCTCTTCACATTGATGTTAAATATAATTAGGACTCCACTGCCTTGTGACAATCCCAAACCACCACATCGCAGAAGATATTCTATTATAATTAGAAAGGTGAGTCCTCTTTATCCAATTAACTGTTGCCCCTTTCCAGGTAAAACAATAAAAGCTTTTTTTTTTCAGTTAAGATGCATTTAAAGTAAATATTCAATCTTACATGAATACCTTCCACCTAGGAAAAATTCATCAATTTTACAAAGATAAGAATTAGGAAAGAAAATTTGTAACAAGTCAAAAGAAGTAATGTATCATTTCTTATATAAAGGTACTTTCACAGGAACAAAGGAGATTTCTCCAACTGAGAAAAGGAAGAGCCCCTTCAAAACAGCCATTAGAATACAGATCTTAAGGCAGAAGATGATGAGGAAACAAGGAAAAAACACTGACTGACAACTGAGTTAGAGCCTTGCTTCAGAGCCTACTCTGGTCATTAAAGACAACCATGACTACGGTCCAAATACTGGTAAGAACTCAAATTGCTGACTGACGAGAAGATTAATAATTGACACTCTAATTCAAGCCTTTAATCAAACAAATAATCTATAGTGGTGTAGTAAGTGTCCATATATCTAAAGAACTATGCAAGGAAACACATCAAATTATGCATTTACCAGTCTCACTGCGTTCAAACTTTCTCTACACCAGGGTCTCCTATAAATCCTATCCCACTAATCTCTTGTAAATACCTTTGCACAACACTAGCTACTTCTCAAAAACTTGGAATGGTTCTCTGGTATTAACTGCATTAAACTTAAATCTCCTGTCCTAAAATTTAAAGCCCTTAGTACCTCATACCTGATTACTAGCAATTCTATTTGCCACACTCCTTAACATGTACTCTGCATTTCGTTTGGATCTTTTTATTGTTCAATTTAGACACTTCATGCTTTTCTCTACCTCCAGAACTTTGCTCATGAACATTCCCCACTATGGTAGAAAGAAGGACCCCACAAAGATTTCCATGTCCTAATCCCCAGAACCTGTGAACATGGTACCTTACATGACAAAATGGATTTTGCACATATCATTAAGTTAAGGATCTTAAAATAGGGAGAATATTCTGGATTATCCAGTTGGGCCTAATATAAACATGAGGTCCTTATAAGAAGGAATCAGGAGGGTCCCGAGATGGAAGCTGAGGTTGTAGTAATGCACATCAAAGATTCAGTAAAAGGCCATAAGCCAAAATATGCAAGCAGTCTCTAGAAGCTAAAAAAGGGACTAGCTTCTAGAGAGAAATGCAGCCCTGCCAGCACCTTCATTTTAGCTCCACAAGACACATTTCAGACTTCCGACCTCCAGAACTGTAAGGTAATAACTTTGTATTATTTTAAGACACTAAATTTGTGACAATTTGTTACACTAGCAATCAGAAAGTAATACACCCACCAACACTGCTTTCAATGAATAATTTTTAACTATTTTGTCTACAAAGCTTTCTCTGACCTTTCCCTTTTTGGGACATGGCCTATACCAAGGTCTTCATACAGACTGGTCTTTCTTTTTTAGTGTGCAGTCTTGAGTAAACTCTAAGCCTCTTGAGATCGCCAGAGCTAATGAATCACATTCTCACCTGTTGTTATGCACTATATGTACAATGCAAGCTTGTTGATTTTGACGTATTCGTATTCATTAAGCAAACATTCATCAGGAGCATGATTCATGCAAAGTAATCTGCCAGTACCTGTGAAACTTAGTAAGAACAGCTACTGTCCTTGTCCTCGAGAACAAAATCTTGACAGTGATAAAACATATATTCAACTAACTAAAGGAAAACCCAGAACAGGCTAAATAAAATGTAAGAGTTAAGAAGGAAAAGTTTTAGCAGTTTAAATGTGGAAGAGCTCATTTTGTTGGGGGATTCAAAAATAATCTGATGGAGGAGGTGCCATGTTGCCTTATTTTATCTTCAGCATGTCTATGTTTGATGCCTTTCCTTCCTTTCCACTTCCCTCACACTAATCATCTTCATGACGTTCTCTGTATTTTTATTTGGTTTGAAGATGCCTCAGTGAGGCAAGCTAGGGCTAAGCAACCTGTCACTGTGAAATCGCTCTGATTCCTCTTATTTCCATTGCCATAGCCTAACACCTATATTTACATTATAATTACTAACTACCATTTTCATTAGCCTGTTCCCTGTCAGTTTTCATCAGAGAGAACCATATTCTCCCTACTTAGTCCCTTCACTGAGCCATGAATGAAAGTTTTAAATGCACTTATGGAACACTGACCTCTTTACTGAGCACTGACTGTGTACATGCTGCCCTATTAGTTAATCTAATTTTAAAAATTCATCTATTATTCAACTAGAATGCATACTAAGAAGTGACATGACCACTTTCATAGCATTACTCAAACTTTCTTCCTCAAAATGTACTGTTTCATTAAACAAGGGTTCAGTTGTCAAAAAATTTTGTAAAGAGTGGATTAAACAGTTGTGCATTCCTTTACTGTAGGGCTTCACAGAGCCTTTACTACACTAATGTGCATGTGAATCTACATGGGGGTATAGGACACAAAATTTCAAAACATTACTTTGCCACCAAATCCTAGTGTTATTGTTGTTTGTTAGGTTTGTTGGTTTTGGTCACATTCATATGAACAATTTTGGAAATGATACTTTGGGAAATACCAATTCAGTGGAAAGGAGACAGTGAGAAAAGCTCTGAAATCTTAGTTTTAATACTAGGTCTTCCATTAACTAGTTGCATGAATAAGACTTCTATGGACTCTAATCACTTCCCCATTTATAACTGAAGATGCAAATTAGATCATCTCTGAGGTGCCTTCCAGCTCTAACCTTCTATGATTCTATTTTCCCTGAATTAATCTAATTGTCCAGTGTTCCAGATTGTGCTCAGACAATAAACAACTAATACTTTCACTTCCAATTGATTTTTGATTTTAGAAAAGACAACTCCCTTTTAAATGTTGGAAATCTTATAGTACCTTTAACTTTATATACATATAAAGCAGAGATACATATGGAATCAACTACATGTAAACATTAGCAATTTCATAAAGGTTCAAAGGATGAATGAATTACAAATAATCTATTTATTGGTCATAAAACTGTAGTCCTCAAAAGATGGTCATATCTCAATCTCCGAATTCATGAATTATCATGTTCATTGTTTTTGTTTTTTTACATAAAATCTATCAAGATCCAGAATGATTATACAACTTGCTTGCTCAGATTCACAAAACTAGGCACTAGTAAGTCTGCCTTGTAATGTTGCATTCTTATTAAAAATGTATTATACATGAAAAAGAATAAGATTACAAATACCTATTTACCATCTAAAGAAATAAAATGTTGCCAATATGGTTGAAGTCCCTTAGGTCTTCCTTTTCAGACTGCATTCTTCCTCTTCTCCTCAGAGGTAATCCACAGTACTTTCAATAGTAAATAAAACAAAGAAATAAACAAGGAAAGCTCTACAGTAAATAAAACTGCAACCAAGTCTACAGAATTTTGCAGAATAATTTCTGTCATAGCAATTTTATTTATTTAAATATTCTATGCATCAACACATATTTTGTTTACAAGATTTTTGAAATGTTAATCACTAATAAGGGAGGTTATATATTACATAATTCATGTGAAAATGAGTAAGGAATGATACAAGCATCATCACAACATATGAGAAGAGCATGCGTCAGGCATTCCTTGGTAACATCTCAGACTTTGCCCTGATCTGTCAATGCTAGCACGATGACTCCCCCTTCTCCCACTGAAAAATTTTGCCAAGCACCTTTCTCTCCCGCCCGACCTCCCACCCACCCTTCTTTCCTTCCTCGCTTCGTTTTTTTCCTTCCTTCCTTCCTCCCTCCTTCCCTCCCTCCCTCCCTCCCTCCCTCCCTCCTTCCCTCCCTCCCTCCCTTCCTTCCTTTCCTTAATTTCTCATATTTTCTACCAAAAGAAAATAAAAATTGACTCAGCTTTTCACACTCCATTTCAGTACATAGTAGCTGTAGGGGAGAGGTTAGTATATGCATCACTGTCATCCAAATGGACAAATCATTTACCAGGTTATTACATAATTTGTAAAGATGCAGAAATACTAAAGAGAAGACACAGTGAGTGGAATAGGATTTGCATTGTTTAAAATGGAATTTTACTTAAATTATTCAGATGATTGCCAACTGTGCATTTTTTCCTTTCCCTAGTTACTCTTTTCCAAAATATTCTTGCAAGAATTAAAAGTCATGATTTATAACAAATAACTTAAAATGAAGTGGGGGTTCAAGTGGGAAAGGAAGAGAAACAATTGTTTGAATAATCACTAAATTACTGTTTCCAAAAGGCTAGGGTAAGATAAAATGTGTGATATGAGATTTAACATATCTAGTGAAAACAGACACAAAGTATTTTCCTAGGACTTTATAAATCTAACTCACAGAAGAAACTATTTGGACCTTGGGTTGAACATGGATGTTCATTCTCATTTCAAAGTATCTGCAATTTTCCACTATCATTTCACAGATAATTATACGTGTCAAAAATATGTATTTTTTACTATTCAAATTTATCCATAATAGAATAAAATTTGTCTCTAGAGGAAAAAACATCATATGTTTGCTAAAAAGTTAAAATAAGGATGTGAAATATACCTGAACAGAAGTCCTACAACTAAGCACATGCACAAGAAGCCACTTTGAGACTGGTAGGAGGGGCAGAGATGCAGAACTGGGTTGTTCCACACCCACGTGTAACCATTAAAAATTGGGAGAGATATGTTGGCAGTGGAGGGCCCCTGGGAGAAGTGAGGGGTCCCAGCCCCACACAAAGCTCCCCAGACCTGGGTTTCAGCACCGGGGAGAGAAGTCCCCATAACTTCTAGCTGTAAAAACCAGTATAGATCGTGACTGAGCCAAGATGAGGGTGGATGCAGTCCTAGGTGTTCCTCTTAAAGGGCACATGAATGGACTTACTTGATGACAGACCCACTCACTCTGAGCTCCAGCACTAGGGCATCAGCTTGAAAGGTGCCAGGGACATACTGAGAGGAACTGAATTGTCTGGCTTCAGAGCAAGGGCTGGAGGGGCAGCTTTCACCCAGACAGTAGTGCTAGCTGAATCCACTGTTTCTTTGTTGAGCCCTCCCTGCTTCCAGTGACTCTTCCATATAAATGGCCTGTCTTGGCTCATACTATGGACTTTCCTAAAATCTCTCACAGATTCACAAACCCCAAACAAGTAGCATCTGGCTTTGGCACGTCACGTGTCATTGCTGAGCAGCCCTAAACCCAGCACTAGTGGCAGCTAGCCTTTGCTCACAGCTTGGCCTATGAAGGCATCTTCAAGCCCAGTGGAGGCAGCAACCACCTGTATTTGCTTTGTGGCTTATGTCTGGTGGCCCTGGGCAAGGCACAGGCTGCAGCTGAACCTGGCCTGTGCTGGGACCCCTCCCAGGAGGCCCTGGGGCTGGCATACCTGGTGGCAAGCTTGGTACAAATTTGGAGCACCACTGGGCTGCCTCCAGGGATGACACCCACATAGCAGACTGAGCAGGCACCAGAACCCTGCCACCAAAATCCTGCTCCACAGCAGCTGGAGCTGCTGCACAACAGCTCCTCCACTGAGTTATGGCCAGTCCTAACAACCAATCAGCCTGAGGACCAATCCTTCCCATTGACATGCAAACAGCAACCAAGGCTCAACTATAATAGGAAGGCACACACAATCCACAAAAGGGACACACTTAGAATTACCAGCACAGGTGACCAGGAAGACTGCACCACTGGGCCCCATAGGACACCTACTGCATAAGGCCACTCTACTAAGATCAGGAGATAAAGCAGCCTTACCTGATACATAGAAACAAACACAAGGAGGCAGCCAAAATGGGGAAACAAAGAAATATGTCCCAAATAAAAGAACAGAACAAAGTTATAGAAAAAAAACTAAACCAAATGGAAACAAGAAATCTACCAGATGCAGAGTTCAAAACACTGGTTTTAAGGATGCTCAGTGATCTCAGGGAGAACTTCAACAAAGAGATAGGAAACATAAAAATGGAAGTGGAAAACAAAAAAGAACCACTCAGAAATATATAAAGAATAATTGAAATGAATAATACATTACAGGGAATCACCAAGTAAATTAAATGAAGCAGAGGATCAAATCAGCAATTTAGAAGATAGGGTAGTAGAAAACACCCAAACAGAACAGCAGAAAGAAAAAAAGAATAAAAAATAATGAGGACAGTTTAAGGGATCTCTGGGACAACATCAAATGTACCAACATTAGCATCATAGGTGTACCAGAAGGAGAAGAGCGAGAGAAAGGAATTGAAAACCTATTTAAAGAAATAATGACAGAAAACTCCCCTAACTTGGAGAAGGAAATAGACATACAAAACCAGAAAGCACAGAGAGTCCCAAACAAGATGAACCCAAACAAATCCACACCAAGACACATTATAACTAAAATGCCGATAATTAAAGAAAAAAAAAGAATCTTAAGAGAAGAAAAAGAAAAGCAGTTACTTACAAGGGAACTCCCATAAGACTGTCAGCTGATTTCTCAATATCAACTTTGCAAGCCAGAAGGGATTGGCAGGAAATATTCAAAGTGACGTAAAGCAAGGACCTACAACCAAGATTACTCTGTCCAGCAAAGCTATTATTTAGAATTGAAGGACAGGTAAAGAGCTTCTCAGAAAAGAAAAAGCTAAAGGAGTTCGTCACCACCAAATAAGAATTACAAGGAGTCTTAGAAGGACTTCTTTAAGATGAAAAAAATATATATATATACATACATATATGTGTGTATATATATATACACACACACACACATATGAATAATAAAATGGCAATAAGTGCATATCTACCAATAAGTACTTTAAATATAAATGGATTAAATGCTCCAGTCAAAAGGTAAGGTGGCTGAATGATAAGAAAACAAGACCCTTACATATGCTGCCTACAAGAGACTCACTTCAGATTGAAAAACAAAACACACAGACTGAAAGTAAAGGGATGGAAAAACATATTTCATGGAAATGGAAATTAAAAAAACAAACCGGAGTAGCAATACTTACACCAAACAATATAGATGTTAAAACAAAGGCTATAACAAGAGACAAAGAAGGATCCAGTAATCCCACTTCTGGGTATTTATCCAGAGAAACCCAAAATGCTACTTCAAGGGGATGTATGCATCCATATGTTCATTGCAGTATTGTTTACAGTAGCCAAGATGTGGAGGCAGCCTGGGTGTCCATTAATGGGTGAGTGGATAAAGAGGAAGTGGTACATACGTACAATGGAATATTGCTCAGCCAGGGAAGGGAATGGGTTCTTGCCATCTATGGCAGCATGGATGGACCTGGAGGATATTGGACTGTGTGGAGTGTGTCAGACAGAGAAAGACAAATGTAATGTGATTTCACTTATACGTGGAATCTAACAAACAAAATAAACAACAACAACAACAACAAAATAGAAACAAACTCATAGATACAGAGAACATTTTGATGGTTGCCAGATGGGAGGGGGATTGGATGGGTGAAAATGGAGAAGGGATTAAGAATTACAAATTGGTTATTACAAAGTAGTCATGGGGATGTAGGATATAGTATAATGAATCTGGTCAATAATATTATAAGAAATATGCATGGTGTCAGATGGTACTAGATTTATTGGGGTGATAGATGGGAGGGAGTTGTGGGGAGGGTGAAGAAGGTGAAGGAATTAAGAAGCACAAATTAGTAGTTACAAAATAGTCATGGGGATGTAAAGTAAAGCATAGGTAATATAGTCAATAATATGATATTAATTACGTAAGTGCCAGATGGGTACTAGATTAATCAGGAGGATCACTTCTTAAATTATGTAAATGTCTAACCACTATTCTGTACACCTGAAATTAATATAAAATAATACTGAATGTCAACTGTAATTGAAAATTTAAAAAGGGGAGAAGAAGGTGAAGGGGAATCAGAGGTCCAAATTTTGAGGTATAAAACAAGTAAGTCACGGGGATGCAATGTACAGCATAGGGAATATAGTAAATAACATTGTGATAGCATAATCAGGTGGTGATCACTTATGGTGATCACTTCTTTTGGTATATAAATGTTGAGTAACTATGGTGTACACCTGAAACTAATATAATATTGTATGTTAGCTATATTTTAATTAAAAATGTGTTTAAAGAATATAAGGATGTAATCAACTTATATGTTGATTAGAGATGTGTTGTTAAGATTTGATTCATTCTGACCCACGAACTATAAAACTGACCCATGCCAGAAGTCCCACAATTCCTCATTCAATCATTCAGAATCTCATCAGAGAAACACATGAAGATTTAATATTTGAAGGTTATCATTTAACTAACTGGCAGACTTTTCAATATCTCTATGTCATCTCCTTTGTGTATACAAGCCTTTGCTTAGGTCAAGAAAAATGATATTTGCCTTTGATATTATATATTGAAGATATCCAGAGAAAGTGGCACTAGCCATTTAAATTCATTCTGTTCTGTGCCTGCAATAGCATACTCTAAGTCCCATAACACTTGGAGAACAGCCTACATCTCACCCTGGAAACCTGATGATTTGACATTCACCTTTCATTTTTGACTATGCTTCTATCACAACTCTGGCAACAAGTAAGGAGACTTCTGGATATATTTATCTCCATGTGAACAACATACACAAAGGGTATTTTCATAACATGCTATGTATATCCATGAAAATGTACTCATTCACAACAATTTATTGTGCACCTAGTGTTCGACAAAGATTGTATCGCACATTGGGGATTATGTTGTGAGTAAAACAACATGGGTTTCGTCTCAATGGACACGTTACTATGTGACGTGGTAAGAGGAGCTAAATGATACTGTGACAGCTATAAGTGGCACTATCACTAATCAGAGTTCAAAGAAGTCTTCCTTGAACAAGTGATGATTTAATTTAGGTCTAAAAAAGTAATACGAGCTAACCATAACCAGGTGAAGATTTGGGAGAATATTTCAGACAGAGAGAACAGCATGTACAATTGCTGAGTTGAGTAATAAAAGAAGGAAAGGAAGTAAGGGAGAGGAGAGGAGGAAAGGCTAGGAACAAGACCCCTCCAGTGGCTGGGGAGACAAGGATGAGCCTGCCAGGTAAACCAAGAAGGAGCAGGCAAGTCTTTGGAAAGAGAAAAAGAGAGTAAATTTACAGAAACTAAAGGAAGAACTGTTTCAAGATGTGGGAGTATTTAATAATAGTTAATGTTACTGAACGGAGGTGTGATGAGGATTGGAAAATGTCCATGGAGATTATTAATATTGCCGAAAAGCTGTATTACTAGTTTCTACAATATATAACCTTATCAAAAACACATAAAGAAAAATCACACCAGATTATCTTATTATAGCTTTTCATTAGTAGTCAGTTCAGTTCATACCAAATGAGAGTTTAAAATCTAAACAATGTCACTTGGGTTTTAACTAAAAACTCAGTCTTTTCAAAAGAGATGGTTCAATTTGTGGCCCAGTCAGTGACTCAATAGCTTTCTTTCCCCATTGCTATTTTCAGACAAAGGTATCTTTAGAAACTTTAGTTCCACAGATAATAGGCTAAAAATACTTTGTATTAATTGGAAGAACCATGGGAGAAGAAATTATACACTATGTCCTCCAGAGCAATATATGGAATCAGCTCAAAACACCATGATTTGAGTCAGTTGTTGAAAATGTTTGTTTCATTTTGCGTTAATAGTAATATTTACCAGGGTACTGTTTTTTACAAATTAATATTGCAGAAAAACAAAGATAGTTGAATTCTCTTATTATTTTGCACAGTGACAAAAAGGAATTAATACGTAGACAAGGTTGCAGACGGGAGGAAATGATGAGTAAATTTACCTATCACACTTATGTTAACTAAGCAACACCAAACAACTGATGTGTCCTGTTGGGAGAAGAAAACAGTCACATCTGTGGGAAAATGGGAGGCTCTGACCATGTCCAAGATATCACTGCTCAGGTAAGTGAGAGGGAAAAATGGATTCTTACATGCTAAGTTTTCAAATGAAAAGAATGTTATGTACACTGGCATATATTCATTCAAACTATCAATTATTTTCTAATAATTCTCTGTTCTCAAAAATCTAGGCTGTTATTCTCTTCTATTAATAGCCCCAGAGTAGGGGGTCAATGAACACTAATCACAGTTTCAACATCAAACCACATAATTCCATTTCTCCAGTAACAAAATGGGGATAGTACCATCATCCTATTTACTTCAGAAATCTTATAGACATTACACAAGGTAGAGGTGGGAGGTGTGAGTGTACTTTGTAAAAAATTTTAAATCTCTATACAAATGCAACTTATTATAGTCTTCACATGTAGCATACACTAAGCCAACTATTTATATAAACAGAGTCATTCTGAAAATTGCTCATACTTAAAAAATGCCATTATTGCCCACATATGTGTGCTGACTGTATGTTTCTCCAAATGGAAGAACTTCTAAGAACATGTCAACTTCATACACACACACACACACACACACACACACTCTCTCTCCAGAAAGAATTACTGTGTGTGTGTGTGTGTGTGTGTGTGTGCGCGTGTGTTGGGGCAACTACCCACATGCATGCAGCAGGCACTGCGAGTTCTCACACTGTATTCCTTCTTCCTGATAAGAGAGCTGTCACAGTTAACTGGGCATATTGCCACCTAGAACAGATATGTTTTATAGCCTCTCCTGCAGCCAAATGAATCTCTCAGGTTAAATTTTGGCCAATGGGCTGTACGTTGAAATAGCATGTTAAATAAATCCCTAGAGTAAAAAGGTTTCTAAAGGTAAAGGGTATCTGTTTCTTCCCAACCCTTTCTCCTTTCTGTTAGTTGGAATGTTTATATTCTGCCGGAACTCAAACAGACATCCTGGGCCAGGAAGAAACACCTAGAAAATGAGGAAGATGGAGCAAAAAGATAAAAGGTATCTGGGTTCCTGACACACAAATACCAACTCTAGACTGTCTACACATTTTCTTCCCATACAAGAGAAATAAATTATTGTTATTATGGGTCTTCAGTTACTCACAGACAAGCCTCATCCTATCTAAATTATATATATACATACATATACATATATATGTGTGTGTATGTTTGTGTGTGTATAGATGTGTGTGTGTGTATATATATATGTACATATATATAGTGTGTGGTTATGTTATCTATATTTATATGTACAATAATTTATAAACACAAGTATAAATATATACAAATATTTATACACATGTACACATATATTTGTACATACTTAATCTGATGTAAAATAAAAAGACTGTGACTATTCAATTGTCTAGTAGAAGAGACATTTAAAATGAGAAATACCCTAAGAGGGCTACAGTATTACCCTCTCCAATACAATGTCTACAATGCCAATAAAGTAGTCATTAGAAATTCTAACTCTAAATCTGATCTTATCACACACCATCTTAAAACCCTCCAATGGCTCTCTATTTTTATCAAGATAAAGTTCAAGTAACATAGTGAGGCATACAGGTCCTTCCCAAGGGAGCTCCATTTGTCCTCTCCCACATGCATCCTGTACGCCAGCCTCACCTGGACTCTATTTTTGTACAGAGAGGCATCTTTCTCTTCTGCTTGGAATGCTCACCCAAGGCCCTAAAATCTACCTTGTTAATGGCTATCCTTCAAAATTCAGCTGAAATCTTATTTCCTCTGGGTGTCTTTCCACAACACTCTTCCATACTCATTCCCCCATTGCCCTCGCTGGATTCATTCCTTCATGCTCCCTACTTATTTTTGTGCATATATTTGTTCTTCCAACAAAAATTTAAATATCTACTGAGTGACAGGCACTACCTATCTCTATTATAACTATCAAGTACATTGTAATCGCTTTTTAATCTTACCCACAGTCTTGAGAACAGTCGTAGATAGTATGTTTTCCAATTTATTTCATCCTTAATGCCCTGTACAGATATTAGTAATTGATGAATTAATTATTGGGAGTCTGCTCTACTCACTGTTCAACTGGAAGACCCACTCAGCACCCTGTTGTCATAGTTGCTTGACTTCATTTATTTCATTGACCTTCCTCTCTCCATTTACATGGCCTCAATTTAAAGAGTATCATCCAGAGACAAAGGTATCTTAAATATCAAAACCTGAAAGCTCTTACTCATTCAAAAAAACTATTCCCATTGTCCCTCAGCCACTAAACCTAGAGTTAAGTGTCCAATCCCTTGACTCCATGCTTTTCTCTGGCCACCAAATAGAATAGAATAGAATAGAATAGAATAGAATACAATACAATACAATACAATACAATACAATACAATACAATACAATACAATACAATACAATACAATACAATACAAGGTCTTTATAATATAATATAATATAATATAATATAATATAATATAATATAATATAACATAATATAATATAATACTGGGTCTTATATTAATTTTTGTAGAATGATTGTTTTAAAATTTATATGAAAATGCAAAATACCTAGAATTGCCAAAACAACCCTGAAGAAAAGAACAAAGGTGGAGAATATGCCAAATTCACGACCTTGTATTAAAAAAAAATTAATTTCAAGATGATATACCAGTTTGGACAATTAAGTTCGTGAACTCATCCTAGAAAAAGTGCTACATACCTCATTACTGAATATCACTATGGTCACCTTCGAAGTACTCCCCTTGCGAAGCTATGCACTAACACCAGTGCCTAGTCCACCCTCCAAAGCAATTTTGGAACTCTTTTTCTGGAATGTCCATCAGAGCTGTCGTCATATTACCTTTGATGTCTTGAATATCATCAAAATGTCTTCCTTTCAGTATTTCCTTTATCTTGGTTAAGAAAGAAGTCATTGGGGGCCAGAACAGGTGAGTAGGGAGTGTTCCAATACAGTTATTTGTTTACTGGCTAAAAACTCCCTCACAGACAGTGCAGTGTGAGCTGGTGCATTGTCGTGATGCAAGAACCATGAATTGTTGGCAAAAAGTTCAGGTCATAGAACTTTTTCATGCAGCTTTTTCAGCACTTCTAAATAGTAAACTTGGTTAACTGTTTGTCTAGTAGGTACAAGTTCATAATGAATAATCCCTCTGATATCAAAAAATGGTTAGCAACATCATTGCAACAAGTTCACAAATTTAATTGTCTAACATTCATACGTCTCAATCTTACTACCTAATAATAATACCAAGAAGACATCAGTAATACAGTTCTTTTTTGTTATGCTGATACTCTTCAGAATGCTGGTTCTGGCTCTTTGGTTAATTCCTCTTCACTTCTTGAACCTACAGCTTGAGTCCTTTGTAAAGCTAAATGTGCGACCATTATTACATTGCTTCTCTACTCACACTTTAGGAAGTTCAAAATCCAGCTACTTTTCTGCTCCAAAAGACGCGTTAGAGCTGATGGTCCGGCTAGATCTTATTTTCGGGGAAACACAGCACCACAGCAATTCTGGATAAATCACCTAAAAAGTTGCCCAAGAAGTCCTCTCTTTGAAGGGAAAAAAAAAAAGAATAATCACCTGTGCCTAGCTAGTATGTTCTTAGGGTAAGTTGTCCGAAAAAGTCTAAAGATGCTGAGAACTAAAACTAATTCTGAATGACCAACTTATTTTCATTTTACAGACTTTAAATGAGAAATTAGTTATCGCACACTGATTGGGAAAAGTTGGGAAAGCAGAACAATTGTTTTGCTTTCTTTTAAAGTCTATACTTGTATAGCCAGCAGGTGTTTGCACCATAATAAGTATAATGATTTAGTAAATAGTAATTCATTTCTGGTTGCTGGATGGCATAGTTACAGCAATTGTTTGCTTGTCCCATAAAAATAGTTAGAAAAGTTCATTCCCTTGGTGCATTATTCTCTTTGATCATTGGAAAAGCAATTGATTTCCTTTCCAACTTGGCATCTTGGTATTTCCTCCCACTTTGGCCCATTCCCTACATTAGAACAACCAATTCTTTTAAGATTTATTGAGGACTGGAAGTGAAAAGGCTGAGTGAAAATGTTAGATGACCTGAACTTTTTGCCAACAATTCATGGCTCTTGCATCACGACAATATACCAGCTCACACAGCACTGTCTGTGAGGGAGTTTTTAGCCAGTAAACAAATAACTGTATTGGAACACCCTCCCTACTCACCTGATCTGGCCCCCAATGACTTCTTTAAGTCCTCTATATGCAAAACTACAAAATTTTGCTAAGAGAAATTAAGGAAGACATAGAATTGTAAAATATACAATGTTCATGAATTTAAAAATTTATTATTGAGGTGCCAGTCTCCCCACATTGATCTGTAGGTTCAATATATGCCAATCAAAGATCTTCGGGTAAAGAAAGATCTAAGTTCCTCTACCGGTGATGGTTCATGACTTTAACCTCTGAAACTTCAGCACTGTATTTCTTGCTGGCCACAAATAGCACCAATTAGATATTATGCCACCCAATCATGTTTTACACAAGATTTTATCTAGTTAAGTCACCAGCAACACCACCTACCTGCAGTCTTCACAGCTCTGTGTGCTGCATAAACACTATATAAAACACCATTTGAAGAACATTAGACTTCTGATCAAGATGGTTCTTTAAATTTAAGCTGAGAGAAACCACTGAAGTTTTATTATATAGCAATGTCAGACAAAACAAAACAAGAGTACATCATAACGTTGTAATCTATTAAAAAGCATTTGGGTGGCTTCCAAATTTGGACAATTACAAGTAAAGCTACTGGAAGCATTTTTGTGCAAATATTTTTATGAACATTGCACTTATTTCCCTTGGGTATACTCCCTGTAATGAAATGTTTAGGTCATATGGTAGGAGTATGTTTAACATTAGCAATTGCCAAACAGTTTTGCAAGGCAGTTGTACCAATTACATTTCTGCTAGCAACATATGAGGATTCTGTTTGCTCCTCATCCTTCCCAACCTTCAGTACAATTGGTCTTTCTAACATAACTCATTCTGTACCAGTGTGTACTTGTGGTTTTAATTTATATTTCCCGATGACCACAATATTATGCTTTCCTATGCTTTTTGTCCATTTACAAAAATGTCTGAGCAAGACTTTTGCCCATATTTTAATTAAGTTTACTTTTTGAGATACAGGAATTATTCACATATTCTAAACACAAGTCTTTTGTCAGATGTATTTATTCCCAGTCGATGAATGGCCTTTTCACTTTGTACCTTTTGATGGGAAAAGTTTTCATTTTGATGAAATCCAATTTAAATTGTTTTTTGTTATTGTTAGTACTTACTGTACCCTGTTTAAATTTTTGCCTTCCCTAAGATCATAAAGCTATTCACGGTTTGTTCCAGAAGTTTTATAATTTTAGCTTTCACATTTATGTTTATGATCCACCTTGAATTAATTTTTGTTTATATATGAGGTAGGTGTCATGGCTGTTTGTTTGTTTTTTTCCATATAAATATCCAATTACTGAAATACCATTTTACTTACAGTTCTTCTACTTCTTACTGAATTGCTTTGGTTTATCAAAAAATCAAATATTCACCACTGATGACATATTACAGAATTACACACTTGAAACCTGTGTAACTTTACTAACCATTGTCACTCCAATAAACTTTAATTAAAAAAAAAATCAAATATTTCCAAACTCTCAATTCTGATGCATTGATATATTTATGTATTATAATGCCAATAATATACTCTGTTAATACTGTCCTAATACTTTATAATAGGTCTTGAATTTGGGATGTTCTTCAACTTTATTCTTTTTCTTCAAGACTATTCTGGCTATTCTAGGTATTTTGCATTTTCATATAAATTTTAAAACAACCACTTCTACAAAAAAGTAGCTGGATTTTGATTGGGATATATTGAACCCATAGATCAATGTTGGAAACTGGCACCTCAACAACAAATAGTTTTTAAATCCAAGAACATTGTATATTTTACAATTCTATGTCTTCCTTAATTTCTCTTACCAAAATTTTGTAGTTTTGCATATAGAGGGCTTGAAAATCTTGTATTAATTATTTTCCTAGGTATTTGCATCCTAGGATATCCTAGATACCTAGGATATCCTAGGTATTTCCTAGCTATTGTTTGATGCTATGGTGGGTTTTAAAAAATTATTTATTTATTGTCATTTAGTTCATTTTCCAATGGCTTGCTGGTAGTACATAGACTTTTCCATGGTGACACAGTAAATAACCACCACAAATTTAGGGATATTTTTCCATAACTAACGGTATCTCTCATTTTCACATCTGTCTCCCATATTTTGTGCTGGTAATATTACTGCAGTCATCACCCAAGCCAGATTATAATGGAACTTTTATAATCATTTTACTTTTAGGATTGCCAAACAGACACTGAAATTACAGTAAAATTGGTATTTTTCTTTTTAAATTGATATGAGTTTGCTTTCCCAAGAAGCATCAAATGCTTCTTTCAGAAAATATCAGGAAAATATTTTAGGGGCACTTTAAGGTGATTTGCTCTTTTTTTTTTTTTTTTTTTTTGGCATTTCAAGTATATAAACCAAAGTCAGATAAATAATCTTTGAAGATAATTCCTAAATTTCTCTATAGAACCAGGTAACTGGCATCATATATAAGACATAATTTTGGAGAGAGCCAGGAAATAATTTCACAGTGACAAGCACCAAATATTTATTTGTGATTATTGAGTCAAAATTATGTTGGCTAAAGGCTTTTGGCTGAACTCAAAATGTACAAACTCTCACAGAATAAAAGACACAGTATTTAGTGTTTGGAAAAAATTCTTCAATATTTTTGGGGAAAATATTCCAACAAATTATCTTTGTTTTATTATTTGTCATATAATATCCCTAAACTGTAAACCAAATGTAAGTAGCATCTATACTGAAATACAAAATTATAACTTACAACACAAGATATATACTTTAAAAATATATGGTGGTAACTTCTGGTTTCTGGTCCAGAATATCAAGTGCTTGGAAGTTGCCACTCTGCCCTGACAACAAATAAAACTCTAAACAAACCAAAAGATCAACAACTCTTCTTAGACCCATAGAAGACATGAAGACACAGAGCAAATTGCTTCCAAAATTCAAGAGACAGACAGGAAAATACAGAGACTTACAACAAAGCAGAATCAGAGCAGAAACTCATTAGTAGAAACTTGCACAAAAACCAGTGTCCGGGTAGGAAAATCTGAACTGTAAATGAAAAATCACTGGAGACTCAACGTGTACAAGTTTGAGAGTTTAAAAACTACAGGGGGCTCCAGTCAGAAAGAGATCCTACATTTGTGTGTTTTACCTCCCAAACATCCACCAAGTTCCCACAGTGAATACCAGAGAAAAATCTGCTGCTACTTCCAGCGGGGAAGAGGAAAGGAACTATTTTAAAATACACCAAAACATTCTGTTCTTAACAAGGCTTGTGCACAGGAGATACTATCTTACCTGAGTCTAACCAGCTAAAGTTTTATCAGAGCATAACTAACCTGGAGGAAGGAAAATACCCAATTCCCGGTCATTCTAGCCATCCCATCCCAACTAAGGGGTGTGTGTGGGTGGGTGTGTGTGGTGGGGGAGGGTGGGAGACAAAAACTGAGACTTAGGAAATTCACAGTCCAGAGGCACAGGTTCACTAAAAGACTGAGACCTAATCATAGGAATATAGAATGCTTCCTCTCTCCTACACCTCACCACTACATTAGTAAAGGGCTTATTAGTAAAGCAGCTCGTTTTGCCCAGTACATCATGTCTGGCTATCAAGAAAAAATAACAAAGCATACTATAAGGCAAAAAACAAAACACAGTTTGGAGATCCAAAGCAGGCATCAGAAGCAGACTTAGATATAATAGGGGTTTTAGGCTCATCAGACCAGGAGTTTAAAACAAAAACAATTAATATGGCAAGGACTCTAATGGATAAAGAAGATATGAAAGACCATAAGGGCAATGTAAGCAGAGAGATGAAAATTCAAAGAAAGAACCAAAAAGAAATGTTAGATCAAGAATACCGTAATATAAATAAAGAATGCTTTCAATGGGCTTATTAATAGACAAAGCCAAGGAAAGAACCTCTGAGCTTCAGGATACCGCAAGAGAAACTTCCAATAATAAAAAAGCAATGAGGAAAGAAAAGACTGAGGGAAAAAAAGAACAAACAAACCCAGAACAGACTGTCCAAGAACAGAGGAACAGCTACAAAAGGTGTAAAATGCAGGTACTGGGAATACCAAAAGGAGAAGAGAGACAAAGGAACAGAAAAATGTTTGAAACAACAATAACTAAGAATTTACAACAAACCACATCCAGGAAGCTCAGAGAACACAAAGCCAAATAAATGCAAACACACACACACACAAGTATACACACACACACACACACACACACATACGTATACACACAAAAACTACACCTAATTATATCATATTCAAACTACAGAAAAACAAAGATAAAGAAAAAATCCTGAAAGAAGCCAGAGGGTAAGAGAGGGGGCACCTTACCTGTAAGGAAGCATAGATAAGAATTAGATCTGACTTCTCTCAGAAACCATGTAAGAAGGAAGAAAGTGGAGTGAAAGGTTTAAAGTGTTGAGAGACAAAAAAAAACTCATTGACCCAGGATTCTGTGTCCTATGAAATTATCCTTCAAAAGTGAAGGAGAGATAAAGACTTTCTCAGACAAGCAAAAATTGAGGGAATTTGTTGCCAATAGACCTTCCTTACAAAAAATGTTGGAAGAAATTCTCTAGAGAGAAGGCAAATGATATAGGTCAGAAACCTGGATCTATATAAAGAAAAGATCTATATAGAGAAGGAATAAGTGAAGATAAAATTAAAATTTTTAATTTCTTATCTTAATTGATCTAAGAGATAACAATTTGTTCAAAATAATAATAGCAAAAATTGATCTGATTATGTATGCTTATGTATAGGTGAAATGAGTAACAGTAATGATAAAGGGACGGCAGGGAGAAATTAGGAATAAGTGATGACAAGGAAATCAAGCTCTACCATGAAAAGCTGACTCATTCAAAATGCATTTTTTAAAAGATCATTAAATTTTACTACATTTCCAGAAAGAGTTTAAATGAAACAATATAATCTAGAAGAATATATTGTAAACATAAAAGTAAAAATGTCCTGTGTGTGGAAAATTTAGTAGCAGCCCAAAGTATGCTGTTTCTACAGAGAGATAAATAGAGTAAGTGTGAGTGGATTTCATGTATTGTAATTAATTCAGACAAACATATAATTAAAGTACTCGGGCTTTGTCCATATTAATGCCAAAATAACCATTACAGAGAGAAAAATTCAAGCAACCAGTTGTTCAATCTATCCTGTGCTAAAATCATATTTTTCTCTCCCACAGAATTGAAATAAATACAATATTTGTAGCCATCTCCTTAAATACAGAATAACTGGGACTAAGTATTTTTAGGAAAACCTTTTCAAAATCTGATGGAATTACACCCCATAAAAAGTGATCGTATACACAATTTTACATATTAGTGATTCAGCTGTTTGATGAAGCCCCTGAAATATAACTACATGTCCGAGATTAAGAACCTATGATATATGTAGTTAATCAGCGTAGAATATGTGGTAACTGCTATAATGTTTTAACAAAAAAAACAAGCATAATTATTAGTCTATTAACTATAGTTTCATGCCTCAAATTAGCAAAGAAACTAAGAATAAAATATTTGTACTCAAATAAACACATAATATCTATAGTAATTGTGAAGACTTTTTGGTGTTTCTAAGAACACATTTCTTTTTTTGAATAATTTCTGGAAATATTTATATCTCCAGTTTTTCTGCATTCTCTCATGAGATTCCTACAAAAATGCCAGTACATTTTCAGAAAATGTACAAAACTTTTCATCACCAATAAAAAAGTCATTGTTTATTCTTACCTTTAACCAAAACTGTGCAAGTAATATTTTTCCAAAAAGTACTATAATTCTTCTAAAGGAGAAAACTGGAATTATTAGCATTAAAGAAAATAAATATTCCCAGTGTCATGGAACTCAGGAACTTTTCAAACAAGAGAGTTGCACTTTCAAGATCAAACAGAAGGAATAGCTAAAAAGAGGGCATGGTCTCTCTTCTCCATGGAAATCTTAGACCTAGAACTTCTGTACTTAAAATGTAGTCCTCAGATCTCCAGGAGTTTTACAAATTATATCAAGGAATCCGTAAGGTAAAAACTGTTTTCAAAATAACACCAAGATATTATGTGCTTTTTCTACTGCTGACATTTTCACAGGTAGCGCAAAAGCACTAAAGGGGATAAAACTGCTGGCGCCTTAACACAAATCAAGGCAGTGGCCCCAAAATGTACCAGATGTCCAGGAGTGCCAGTTATCCATTATAACTGTGAAAGCATTTACATGTATCTTGATTATGAAGCAATGTCCTGCACAGACAGTTCAGATATAAAAACTCTAACCCGGGGCCAGCCCGGTGGCTCAGGCGGTTAGAGCTCCATGCTCCTAACTCCGAAGGCTGCCGGTTTGATTCCCACATGGGCCAGTGGGCTCCCAACCACAAGGTTGCCGGTTCAATTCCTCGAGTCCCGCAAGGGATGGTGGGCTCCGCCCCCTGCAACTAAGATTGAACACAGCACCTTGAGCTGAGCTGCTGCTGAGCTCCCGGATGGCTCCATTGGTTAAAGTGCGTCCTCTCAACCACAAGGTTGCCGGTTCGACTCCTGCAAGGGATGGTGGGCTGTGTCCCCTGCAACTACAAAATGGCAACTGGACTTGGAGCTGAGCTGCGCCTTCCACAAATAAAACTGAAAGGACAACAACTTGAAGCTGAACGGCACTCTCCACAACTAAGATTGAAAGGACAACAACTTGACTTGGGGAAAAAAAAGGCCTGGAAGTACACACTGTTCCCCAATAAAGTCCTGTTCCTCTTCCCCAATTCCCCAATAAAAAAATCTTTAAAAAAAACAAAAAACTCTAACCCAACTTCAAACATATATGCCCAATGACTTATTCTTTCCTCAAACTCTGACCTCATTCTTTAAACTTCCAAAGGATAATAAAATATAAATCTGCATAAATTAAATAGATGTGACCCAAGTTCGAAACACAGGAGAGTGCTAAATAAATATAACTTAACAATTATTCCATCTGTTGAATTAAAACAAAATTTTCATTATCAATTTCTGAAGCTTTTCACAACCGAAGTCAATATCATTCTACTGTTCTTCAATGCTATCTGGCAATATTGAATTTTCTCAGTTCAATTGCATTGCTTCCCTATCTTGATTCAATCTAAACTTGACCCTTACTGAACTGTCTCTAGAGAAACAACGATATGGAATTTCTCTGTATTACATTTCAGCTTTACATGAAGTATTATGGCATTATATTGCACCAAAATGGAAAGCAAGGCCACCAGTAACCTTATAGAATTTCCCTTGGAGGCAAGTAAATTTCAGTTTACCACACTAAAGAAGTGTTTGCTTCTATAACTTTCCCACAATCAATTTGCACTTAACCAGAACCAAACTTTCTTTTCAGATAAAACCATAAATCTTTGGTCAGGGTTCTTTTTAAACTATCATAGTTCTCAGGCCCTGGAGGAATCTACAGCTAACCACTCAAAGGCAGATTTTTACAACTTTACTACCTAGTTTGAAATTTCTAGATACCTCTCAAATGGAGATTCATGATTTTTTTTTTATTAAGACTTATTTTTTGGAGCAGTTTTTGGTTCACAGAAAAATCAAGTGGAAAGTACAGAGATTTCCCATATGCTCCCGTGATCCCACATATGCATAGCCTCCCCCAAGTTAACATCCCCACCAAGGGGATCCATTTGTTATAACTGATGAACCTACACTGACACATAATTACCTAAAGTCTGTAGCTTACATTACCACTAACTCTTGATGATGCATATTCTACAGGTTTTTGACAAATGTATAATGACAAGTATCCATCTTTATAGTATCATACAGAGTAGCTTCACTGCCCTACAAAATCCTCACAGCAAAGCAGTGGCCAATTTTCCACAATGCAGAGTGCAGCGCTGAAGGACTTTACTGGTACAGGGTGTGATCAAACAACACGGTGAATGCTGCTGCCAAGTGCCATCCAATGGAAAGGCAGGGATCTTCAATACCGGAAATGGTGTGTTGTACCTTAGTAACAGTGTATGACAAGTTTCAACTTGTTCGGTGCAGTCAGTTGGGTGTGAGCGACAGTTGAGAGAAAGTGTGTTTTAAAGTATGCCATAAACCATGGATCATGAACAATACATGAAATTTTGTTTCAAACTGCAAAACAGTGCTAAAGAAACACACAAAATGTTAAAATTAGTTTGTGGTGATGAAGTAGTGACCATGATCTGGCACCATGCAACTTCTGGCTCTTCCCCAAAGTCAAAATGACCATGAAAGGTAAATGTTTTGAATTGATTCAGGACATTGAGGCAGCCATGACAGCACAACTAAGGACTCACAAAGTTCACAAAAGAGGACTTGCAGAACTGCTGTAGCTAGTGGCAAGAACGATGGTATAAGTGTGTTCAAAGCGAGGGAGAGTATTTTGAGGGGGACTAATGGCGATGTGTCTTTTACTGTAATAATTTTTTTTATTTAAACATTCACCATAGTTTTTGATCACATCTCATATCTCATCCAAAATGGAGATGAATAACATTCTGGAAGTGTTTGTCGCAAGAAGTTTTCACTGCTTTTCTTACCACCAATGACAATGGCAGTATTTAAATTCCTATAATGTTGCCTCAACGTTCCATTATGATGACTAAATGTTTAGAATGTGTAATCATTGACTATTTTGTTAGTAAATATCTCACCCCAGTAACTCAAAAGTTTGTCATAATTATCCTTTGAAATGCACTTTAAAAATCAATTTCCAAATGTTTCAAATTCTTACATATATTAATTTTGATATAAAGGGGTTTTTTTGTTGTTGCTGGTTTATAATGTATAACAAACATCTATCCATCCATTTTCCTGATACATTTCAAGTACTGAGGTAGTTGTTAAAGAAAGCTAACATAAAGTTTATTTTCCATACTTATGACCAAGCCTATGTTTTATGTAAGCCCAAAATATATTACAAATTTAATATATTCAACCTGAGGATGAGATCATAAAAATAGATATGATAAAACATCAGATTGCTATGACATATCTCCTTAAGGAAAAAAATGTGATGCCAATTGATATCAAAAATAATATAAGTGCAATTTTCTAATTTTCTAGGTGGCTCTGACTCCTGAAATGACCTACTCTAAAACAAACAAAGAAAAATACAAAAACAAACAAACAAACAAAAAAACATATTAAGATACATAAGCAGTACTATTTGATGCTTCCGAAGACTACCTTACTGGTATCAGTTAACCTAACTGAATTAGACAGCAAAATAATTTCATATACTGAGTGTCAGAAATGACAGGAAATGATGCACAAAGCCTAATCATGACATAAGGTACTGAGACAGCTAGAAAAAGTAGTTGCCATTTCAGGTGGTTTATGAGGAGTCAGCAAACCTGGAAAGATATACCCAATGGCTCATTTATGTTATTTAATGACTAAATACCCTTGAACAAAAATAGACTGTTTTAAAATGATTTCTAATGGAAAGCTGACTCATAACTCTATCTGACAGAGTATTAATTAATATGGCAATCACTCTGATGTCAGCTCAAGCTGCCATAACAAAATACCACAGACTGGGTGGCTTACACAACAGAAATTTATATTCTCATAGTTCTGAAGGCTGGAAGTCCAAGAGCAGAGTGCCAGCATGGTTGGGTGCAGGTTAGAGCTCTCTCTGGCTGGCAGACAGCTGCCTTCTCTCTGTGTCCTCACGTGGCAGAGAGAGAACTCTGATGTCCAGTGTCTTATATTTACAAGAGCACCAGTTCTACAGGGTCAGGACTTCACCTTCATGACTTGATTTTGTCTCAATTGCCTTTTTAAAGGCCCTGTCTCCAAAATAGTCATATGGGGGGGGGGGGGCAGGGCATAATTCAGTCTATAGCACTTAGAAAACTGAAATCAAGTACACATCACTGGCAGAAAGGAGGTCCAAATAAGCCAAGACCCATTTGCCTGGGACTATTTTAGCTATAGCTAAGATATAGCCATGGATATCCTTTTGCAAATAAGCTTATCCACACAATTTCAGGAAGATGTAAACTGGGTTTCTAATACTTTTGATATACTGCTGTAATTAGAAGTGATACAACACAATAATAAGGGAACATTTACAAGCTTTATAACAGAAACCCTAGTATTATAATAACTACTTAAGTGTTAGTTCATGTGCAACAATATACACCAAAAATGCAGTAAAAATAATTCAAGCTTGGATACGAAAAGCATCATCAAAGAAACATTAGGCAAATGACACTAGGGCTTCCTTGTGAAAATCTCCAAAGAGAAAGGAAACTATCAAGGTCTCTATCATTTAGATCTTTCTTAGAATAAACAGTGAAGAGCCCAATTGTTCTCAAATTAATCTAAAAGTTCGGTGTAATCCTAACCAAAATTCTAGTTAAAAATTTTAAAGAACTCAAAAACTCATACTCAAATGTATATCGAACAATAGAGATCCACAAGTAACTCTATCATTTAAACAGATATAAAGCATATAGCACAATATTTATGTAACTGTTAAACACACACAATACACCACAGATTTTACAAGGACACACCCATACATAAAATAGAAAACTGACCGTGACAGTGGAGTTTAGGAGTGAGAACAAGTAATAAAGAAAAAATGATAAATAACCAAATGAACAGTAAAAAGAAGTGCTTGGCACAGAGTGATGATGATTATAAACTGAGCATGTAAGAAATATCATTAACCTAATTCTCCTATTTAGAGCAAATTATAAAAGTAAAAAGTGAATAAAATCAGATTCATTTTTTATAAAAGAACACTTTTAACAGCATTACTTATTGACCTAGAGCATATAAGTTCATTATGCCCTAAGACAACCAGTGCTGCCCCAGGGGTCCTTTGGCAATTACTCTGTATCTAAAGAAAACAAAATTTTGAAAATAGCCTTAAGTCAGAGCTACCTTAAGATATGTCAGTGCAAGATTTGTAATCATCTTTTCAAACAGAAGGGCTAGAGGATGAAGACATACTTTTAGAAATGCTATTATATTGCAAAAAGTACTAAAAAATTAAAGAAGAAAATGGGGCAGAGAAACAAGAAAAGGTCTCAGCTGTATTTTGAATGTGTTACTACCTGGTAGGAATAGTAGAGTAAAAAAGGAACATTTTCCTAATTACAATTACAGAAAAGTTTATAGCTATCAAGTAACAGAACTTTTATTAAGTGTAATGTACTAATGCTACATGATAAATTTCATGCATTACTGTTTTCAATAAAACTTTATTTTGAGATGACTGTGGATTAATATGCAGTTGTAAGTAATAACAGAAATTTCATATTCCCTTTAGGTAGTTTCTCCAATGATAATCTTGCAAAACAACACTACAATATCCAAACTGAAAATTGAGGTTGATATAATCCACCATAGATCTTGTTCTGATTTTCCCACTTGTACTCAATTATGCATTTAGTTCTATGCAATGTTATCACATGTAGGTTTGTGTACCCACCAGTCGAGATGTAGAATAGGTCCATTCCCTCAAAGGTTCCTTGTGTGGACTCTCTAACCACACTCGGTTCCATGCTTGCCCCTCCCTCTCAGGAGCATCCTTAACACAGGGCAACCACTGACCTGTTCATTTTTTTTTTCTCATTCCAAAAATGTCTGTAAGTGTAATCATACAGCATTTTACATTTTGAGATTATCTTTTCTTCAGTAAGCATAATTCCGGAGATTCATCCAAGTTTTATACATATTGACAGCCCCATCCTTTTTATTGCTGAGTACTGGTCCATGGTACGGCTGTACCACAGGTTCTTTTAACCTTTCGTCCATTAAAGCACACCTGGGTTGTTTCCAGGTTTTAGTTATTATGAATAAAGCTTCTATGAAAATTCTATATAGATTTTTGTATGAACATAAATTCTTACTTCCCTGGGATAATACCCAAGAGTGCAATTGCTAGGTCATCATAAGGGCATATTTATTCCTGCTCTTGGGAAAGTAAAGTGGTAAAAATTCTTCAAAAATGGAAATAACAATATGTATTAAGAATCTAAAATATACTTATGCCCTTTGAATCATCAAGTAGTCTATGGTCATAATTAGAAATGCAGGTGTGGATTTATGTATAAAAGTTATTCACCAAAATCACACTTATAATAAAAAATGAAAATATCAACTTCATCAATAAAAGAATGACTAAATAAATTATGGTACATTTTTATGATAAAAATCTACAAAGCCATGATAAATAATGTTTTCAAGTATTTTTACTAACATGAGGAAAGGCTCAAATATTAATTTTAAATTACAAAATATAATTCAAAAAACTAGGTCCTATATTATGATCCCAATTATATTTTTAAATGCATATAAAAGGCTAAAAGGAAATACAACAGAATTATGATATCTTTCTCTGGTTTATATGACTAGGGATAGATTTAATATTCTAAATTAGTTTATATATACTGTTATTATTATGTAAATATATACCGGGGGTGCCAAAAAATTATGCAAGTGGACACTTTGGTCACTGTTGCTCAAGCAGTAGTTCTCCGTCATCAGAAGTGTCTGGACACTGATGGTAACCACTTTGAGCACTTCTTGTAATTGCAGAAGTCAAACGTGACTTGTATTCATCTTTTGTTTTATATATATATATGTATTTTTGTATACATATAGTATTAAATTTTTAATACAGTTTTGTCCTTTCTTAAAATGTGTACACATTTTTTTGGCACCCTCTGTATAATAATTATGTATAATTATATTATATATATTAAGTCTCTTACAAAGGACTTTTTGTAAACAGGAACAAAAAAGGTCGCAAATTACTTTTAAGGTTTTTAAATTGACAACTAGTGAAGAAACAAAAACTCAAAGACACAGACAATAGTTTACCAGAGGGGAAGGGGGAAGAAGGGTGGTAGATGAGATACAAAGGATCAAATATATGGTGATGGAAGGAAAACTGACTCTGGGTGTTGAACACAACATGATTTATAGACGATGTATTACAGAATTACACACCTGAAACCTATGCAACTTTACTAACAATTGTCACTCCAATAAACTTTAATTTAAAATTAAAAAAGAAAGAAAACTAGTTATAATAAAATGTATCTTTGTGAAAGCTGGTTAGTTCTGGCTCAAGATAGCCATCCGTGACTGTGAATCCATGACCATTGACTATAGATCAAAATTCATTCCCCAGTTCTTTCTAGGCACAGGACTAGATTCCATTTCTCAGTTTCCCTTGCAGTTAGTGTGAATATTTGACTATAAAATGTGAGTGGAAATTATGTATACTGTTCTTGGCTCTGGTCCATAAACCTCTCTGCACAATATTCCATGCTTTCTCCCCATCCCATGGGCCAAAATGGCAAAGACCCAACAAGCCATGTATCAGTTGGGTCCCTCAATGACTACAGAGCACAGTTCCCTATTCCTGATTTGGAGCAATCGCCAATAGCTGTTACTTGAGAGAGACTTGAACTTTACTTGCGCTATTACATATTGGTGATGTTTTTTTACAGCAATGTAGCCAACCCCAGCTAATATAATGACTCTCAGGGAAGAGACTTGCTGCAAAGCCAGTCAGCTGGCTATATGAGTACAGAGACAGTTACCTAATTGTGTCCTGGTTGGCCATGAAAACGGAAATTTCCTCCAAGGCATCCCCTATTAAAACATATGCAATCATATATGCATGGTGCATAGGTGAAGTTCAGTAAGTATTTGTTAAAGGAAAGAGGAAAGGGAAGGAGGGCAGGGAGAAGGGAGGAAGAAGGGAATAAAGGGAGGAAAAGGCACTTGGAGAAGGAAAGTGAACACTCAGGAAAAGTGAGTAACATACTGAATACAAATTGCACAATTTTAAAAATATTTATCCATGGCTAACCTCAACACGAATATATATTGCCAAAACAATGTATACAATTTTAAGAAAGGAAAACTGTATTAAAATTGTAATACTCAATATATACTGATAACACAAGATGAATACAAGTCACATTTGACTTCTGCAATTACAAGAGGTACTCAAAGTGGTTACCGTCAGCGTCCAGACACTTCTGATTATGGAGAACTACTGCATGAGCAACAGTGACCAAAGTGTCCACTTATATACATTTTTTTGGCACCCCCCAGTATATATATACATACATATATTTATGTGTGTGTATGTATGTGTGTGTGTATAATATAATATATATACATATAATATTATGTTATATATATTAAATATAAAATGCATTAAAAATGTTTTCAGTTCTCACAAAGCCCAGTTCTACTGAAGACTACTAGGAAATCAAGCTTAAAGTAAAAGCAAATTCTTTAATATACAAGAAAATGCTAAACAAGTTATCCGAAAGCCACAGATTATCATAAACCTTACTTTACCTACTTCGTTTAAATTTTTTTCTCCAATTTGCTTTGAACATCCTTTTTCTTCTCCCTTTTCCTCCCCTGAGAATACCAATTAGCAAAGAAATAAACAGTAAACAGAAGCAGCTGATGTTACAGCACAGGGTTTAAATAATCCTCAAATCTGAAAATCATCTTTCAGTGTCCAAACCACTGGTTTTGCATGTAAATTACAATTTGAAAATCCCAAGGGCTATAAAAGTGTAAGCATTTCAGAAAATGATACCAAGTTGTATGCACAGCACCTAATATTTTTGTTCATTATTGAGACCTTATTTTTTGTACAAACATGACCTATGCTTTTAAAATATTTTAAATGTTCATTTTAAAGCAAACTATTGAAAGCTATGCATAATTAAATACATAAAATTGTCTTGAGAATTTAGAGGTTTCTAAAATAAAATTTAATTTATACTACATAATCATTTAGATTGTTTTGGATAACAAAATATCCAAATATTCTAATATTTCTGGTGCTTCAATTAATCACTTACATCAGACTGGTTGCTCTAGCTATTGAATCTATTTACAGTATTTAAAAGAACTGATATGTTTATTGTTAAGAATTAACCTGAGTAAAAATCCAAAACCACAGAGTGGGGACAGAGTCCCAGAGAGCAGTTTCGAGGCTCTGGGTCTCACGAGGGGTGGTGCTGGCTCGGATAGTGAATGGCTATCAACTGTGATTGGTTGGCCATCAGCCTTAACCGGTTAGCCAATTGGCTACTGATGTAACTGCAGGGCTGCATTGATTGGTTGGTTGGTTGGCAGGCAGAGAAGTGAATGGCAGACTGTGGATCGTGTGGCTACTACTGCGTGTGTCTCGCCGGGCCACCAGAGAGAATATAGTGGTATGACTCCCCTATCTATGGCTCCGTGGGTGTTCCTTTTTGGCCTCACCATGTCCTGCGTTCTTACATGGGGAGCGGGACCAGAGGCCCCGCAGGCCGCCCCGCACGACATGCAGGAAATCTGTATTTTATAGTCACTTGCCTATTCTTGTTTATTTACTCCTCCAGCAAACTAGTTGCTGGAAAAAAATAAAAATGAATACAAGTTTTATATTGTAAGTCACCTGAACACTTTATATATACTCTATAGCTCAGATTAACTCACAGGTTCTTATTAATTCATACCTAAATTCGACAACAATTCCCATCCTTTTTAAAAAAATCAGCTCTCACTGCAAATCCATCCTCAAAAACACTAAGGTTAAGTTTTCTCAAAACAATTCTAATCACAGTTTAGAATACTGCCTTCCACTTAAAAATATTTTAAACTACTTGTTGAGCTATACACTGGTTCATGAATATTCCCAGCATTTTGAAAACACATCTGTGGAGGGAAGACCAAAATTCCATTTAAGCTCAAATCTTTCTCTCTGACTCAGATATTCTCTGTATTTAAAAGAATATTCTCTCCCGAATCACATAAATAGCTATAAAGGACAGGAACAGTGTAAATCTCTAATCTAGGGTATTTTCCACCTACAGATACTCGTGAACTAACTTTTCCTCTTTAACTTGAGAGAACTGCAGGGAGATGATGTTTGACTCTGTGATTCTCTATATTCAATCCTCATGAAGTCTTGGAAAGTAACTCAGCACAGTCCTGTCAGTGGATAGATTAAATGATTTCTCTAGGCCCTAACAGCACTTGGATGCTAAAATAATGTACATGACATATCAACCTATGCAGAGAAAAACAGCACTATACAAAAAGAAAATTGTTAACTCTGCCCTTTAAAGATCCCCATTGTTTCTCTGATTAAAGTTAAGTCTATATAGCGTTAGAAAACCAGCAGAGCAGTTCAAACCAAGTAGGAGCTTGATTTGCCTGCCTCCAAACAACATACACTGATTTCTACCATTTAATTTCTCATAACAACAAACTACTTTAGCATCACATAGACACAATGTATTTACATTCGGCAAACATGCTCTACAGGGATATTTGCCAAACCGAGGGAAACATTTTAGCATTCTACACACAGCTACAGATGTAAATTGATGTTTTGTTTATGTCGTGGCATAGTTTTTTAATAAACATATCTAAAAGTATTCAAATGCCTCAACACAATTTGTCTGATCTATGAAACACACACACACACACACACACAAAGTAAAGCTCTTTATATAAATCCAAGCGCCAAGTGAGAGTACCCAGGTATAAACCTAATGTGCTACGTCAATTTATGGATATATCTTGCTTCATCTCCAAATTATTGAAATCAAAATACTAAAGTTTATCCCACTATTCTCAAATTCCAAACGGATTTTTTTATACGGGAAAATGCCCTATATTTGAGAGCCAAAATATTCTTAGTCACAGTGTAGAAAGAGTACTAAACTTGATTCAGTACAATCCACGTGGATAATGGGGGCAAAGACTAGAGGAGTGCCAATGTTTGTCAAATTGTTGATTTGTATCAGATAAAGGACAAAAAAGTTATTAGCAGGGTAATCAGGCAGGTAATACAAGTAATTACAGTAGAGCAAGTACCATACACCAAATGCTCTTAACTTACCCTGAGGGCATCAGTGCCTACACAGATTTTCTTCCAGGGACAAGCCCTTGACCTTACTAGATCACACCACCACAATACCCTTTCACAGCTCTACTATGATCTACATAATTCATGTGAAAAATGATTCTACTTAAAATTTTTCTAGAGATAAAAAAAATTCCACTTCGGAATTCTTCTGGGGCATCAGCAAATGGTGATGACAGCCCGTTTAGCTGCTTGATCATGTAGTAAAGAGTCGTTGGTTGGTTTGTCATTCCTGCTTTGGATTTCGAGATAGTTTAACAATAATACTAGCCGTACCATATCCAGTAAGTGCAAATAAAGTGACAATATTCAAAGTGCTAATACAAAGAGAACAAAGTACAAGGAAAATTAAATAAAAATAATAACATTTTAAAACCTGAAAATCTAAGAAAACTAAGAATGTTGTGTGGATGTTTGGAATTTTCCAATGGTAAAAAGTATTTTGAAAGACAAAGACTAAGTCTCAAGGGGACTTCCAGTTTCAGCCCTGAATGTAAAGAGCTTAGAAGTTGTCACTCTGTCTTCAAACAAGAAAAAATGTTGAACAACTGAAAATCAACAACTTCTCTTGGATCAAATAATGCAAAAAAAGAGAGTGGAGTGAAATGTGTAGTGTTGAAATTAAAAAATACATATCAACTTAGAATTCTATATTAGTGATACTTTAAAAGTAAAGGAGAAATAAAAACATTCTCAGAAAAACAAAAACTGAGGAAATTCATTGCTAGCAAACCTGCCCATCAGGAAAATGTTAATGAAGCTCTTCAGAGAGAAGGAAAATGATATAGGTCAGAAACTTGGATTTATATGAAGAAAGAGCATTGGAAAAAGAATAAATAAATGTAAACTAAAATCTTATTTTCCTTATTCTTAATTAATCTAATATGTAACTTTATTCAAAGTAATAATAATACTAATGTATCGTGTGGTTATAGCAGGTGGATAAGTGAAATGAATGAGAGCAATGTTGTAAGGAATAGAGAAAGGAACTGGGCATGCTCTGCTATAAGATACCTATTTGCACTGTACACGAAGCAGTGTAGTGTCATTTGAAAGTGAACTTGTAAATATATAGTTGTAAATATATGTGTATATTGCAAAATCTAAGGCAATCACTAAGATTAAGTCACAGCACGTATGAAAAGTGCCATGTTCATGCAATCAACAATTTATCAGTGAAAGATGAAAAAACTTTTGAAAGTGTGACTAGAACTTCGCATATTTGCAGGCTTAATGTTAATCCTGGGTACGGTAAAAGCTTATTCAAGAATATGAATGAAATATGGTGACCATCTTATTGGGGATTCAGTAGTCACTGAAGTATTTCTAAGTCACTTTTGGAGACCATCAAAAAAAAGCCTTCTTGCTTCAACCCATAGTTGACACAGATGAGTCAGGTAAACCAACTGAAAAAGGATTATGCTTAAATTTAAGATTTCACACCATTGTGTATTTTAAATCTCACACTTATTTTTTATGCATGCTTTTGGGCATTACAAGCTGAATTCCCTTTGGATTTATCAACAACCCAAATAAAAGCCTTCTGAAATCTAACCTGAAATAGAGGAGCTTCTACCGACACAGCGTTTTTCATCTGTCGTGGTTAACACCACTCTCACTGCACAAATACACAAAGGGGAATGAGGGCACTCAGGGGAATAAGATACATAAAGAACGTGATCAAAATACACTAAGACCAATACATTAAGTTGTGACTATGTTTATAAAAAGACAGCTTTCTAAACATTGGTCACAAGAAGCATTCTTTTGATTAAAGCATTAAAGACAAAGATTTGACAGTTTAGTCAAAAGCATAAAGTGCTTCTTAGGTTAAATATTAAATGTAAACTAGTTTGCAAATCATAAATGACAGCAGCTGATACATCAATCTTATTTATTGTCCATTTAGATGTACAGGAAAAATACTTGTTTGGCAAAAAATATTAAAAATGTCTTTGTTTCAAAATGATCATTCTATAGATGCAAATAAATATTTTAACTTACTAATGTTCTCTAATCATTGTTAAAATGGAGATGATAATACCTATTTTATTCACCTGTTGTATTCAATGTGAGTAAATCAATACTGGTAATCCTGAGCCTGGATCATAGTGTAGACTCTCAATTATCAGCAGTTATTCTTAGGGAAGTAATTTCAAGATGTCATTTACGCACCTGCTTAGAGGATCCTACATGAATTAGTTCATTCCTAAACTCAAAAACAAGAAAAGGTAAACAATATACATTTAGAGATATTTACATTAGAAGGCCATTAGAAACAAAACAACAACAACAAAAATAGAAGTGATAACATAAACCCAGGATGATTATTTCTTAGTGGGTGGAGTAGTGCAGACTCAGAGGTTGAAGTAAGAGTGGATTCAGGGAATTGACCAGTAGAAAACTGGGAATGTTTAAATTGTGTTACATTAGGGAATAGGTCCACAAGCTAGTATTTTAACTTTGTTCTTTATAACTTTATATTATATATAGATTATATTATTTTGTCTGTATAAAATGTTACTTAATAAAAAGATAAATAGCAAACTTCTAATGGCGTTTAATTGTGTTCAAGGAAAATCTATTCCTCAACTCACATTGAAGATTTTGGTCAATCTGGCCCAAACTTAACGTTAAAAATGTACAAAGTGTTTAAAAGCAGGGGTATATCTTACAAAAGTAATCCAGTTATTTCCTACTTCTAGACAAACGGCAAATCTCACACAAGTAAAATAAATGAAAATGAAAGTTCTAAAATAATTTTTCAATTTAAAGACAATGTGTTAATAATTGTTAAGATTTACTAAATTTTACTATATGTTTTTAAGTTAGACTGACTCTTTTAATTCCAAATTAACAACAGTTTGTGGAAGCTAAAAGGAATAGATTATAAGCAATTCATAACCTATTATTTTATAAACACTTTTAAAAGACAAACATCTAAATTTTTATACACCTGGTATATATTAGGTGATCTATAATTTATAAATGAACAAATACAGGACAAATTAATGACTGGAAAGTTAATTATTGTAAAAGAGTTGCTTGGACCTTGTAATTAACTTTTGATCATTTTTTTAATTTACTACTTAATGTTTCCTTTAAGTGAAGTCTTTCTTAAATATTGAGTGGTGTGTGTGTGTGTGTGTGTGTGTGTGTGAGAGAGAGAGAGAGAGAGAGAGAGATTTCCATTTCATATTTTAGAATCTTATTCCATGAAATCATATTTTAATCTTTTCTAGAACTTCTGGTTTCTACTTCTCTAAAGTCCAGGGTGCTTATCTAACTATTCAGTGTTCCTTTTCTTGGCTATTATGAAATCTAGGACTTTATGATCGTGTTCTCTCAAGATCCTTATCACTTTTTATTTCCACAACCAACCATCCTTTCTTGAAAGAAATATGTCAGAAGAATTCACCTGTCAATTTCCATAATTCTTTACATATGTTCTAAAAGATCACATTTTCATCAAAGCAAGTAAAAAATTCATATCATGTGCTCTGCTTTCAGTAAATTGCCAATAGATTTTTAACTGACATCTGGAAAATTGAAGTGTCTACATACATCTTAGCTTTGTGTTGAACAATTTCTGTTAGGAAAGCATCAGTCACATCTGGCCATCTTCTCTTTAGGGTATACTCCCATGAAACCATCGTTTTATTTATCTCTCTTTTAAACTATCCCTATAATGCATTCGTGTTTTGATTGATTGGTTTACCCAGGCATGTACTTCTTTGCTAATCTTCTGCTTCTCTTAGCTCAGTTTTCCAAAACAAAGCTTACTTTTCCATTGAGTCACAACACTGCTAAGTATTAGTGATGTTCCCCATGGGACTATAATACACTAAACTACCTGTCTCAATTTATTACCCATAAATATGTATCAGTATATATTTTTCACAGGCTGTAATTTTTGTTCTTGACTCCTCTTTGCTGCTTTTTCTGTCAGTTAGTGTACAACAGCGTTTTCTTTCTATGCCTTCTGACATCTGGTTTTCTAAACTTGTCTAAACTTCATTGTTAATTGCCACTTTAAGTTGCAAGGAAAAGACCTCTTGGTTAGGTCAGCGAGTAGGCTACTTAACACACTTGTTGGTATCTTTGTGAGCTGCACTCTATTCCCTCCTAGAATAGCATCCCCCGATATCATGAACTACAACCTGTAGAATACAATCCTGGTCTTCAGCAACATTGATTATACCTGACTCTTCTCCCCACATTTCTTCCTTTTCCTTTGACAGAGACTGACTTCAACTGGCACAAGAATAACTGTAGTTCTCAATATATTTGGGGTCTTAATGTAACAACTCTTTGGTTCCCTTGTATTATTAGAAATGATCAGCAGTCAATGGTGCTGATGGATCTTGGCAGGAGCATGCACTTCTCAGTTTTCCAAGCCAGGGCTATACTTGGCTGCCTCCATGGCTCTGGGGGGTGGGGGGATGGGGGGAGCACATACCATTGTTAGCACCTCTTCCTTCTAGAGGTTGGAAAAGGATCCCTTATAAATGTTAATGCTCTTAAGTCCTTCTATGATTCTGTGAGTGAGGGTTCCAGTACGAGGGCCATTAAGACCTGATTCTAAAGCTTACTATCTTCTAGAAATTACTCTAGTCCATTGAGCTCCGGTTTCCTTATTTATAAAGAAAAAAATTTAAAACCTCATAGCATTATTGTAAAAATTAAGTTAGTAATAACTTATATACCTACATTTCTTGACCCATAGGATATACATGTTGAATGAATTAAGGGCCTGGAGGGGGTGGGGGGCAGTCTTTAATAAGATTTCATTTCCTCCATTCCTTTCCTTTCAGTTTACTTGTATGCCACACCTTCCACTTACCTACTTGTTGTTACAAAGCTGATTCAAACACATAGCTGGTGATTGTCTTAGGCAGGAAGTGATGGCACACACTTTGGCTGGTCACTCATAAACTGCCCATGGTGACCAATATCACGGTGCCTCAGGCTGAATTAAGTCTTTATGGCTCCCTGAAAATTGCCTCTTTGCAGCACCCTTTCACCATGAGACGGCTGAACTTGTGTGAACACCACCTTTATGTCAGGCTCACCACTCCTGTGTGCTAAAATCTGCCCCGTGGTAGAGATGGGTTCTCCCAGCCCAGTGCCAGTCCTGCCTGCTTAGGCAAATGTATGCCTTAGAAGCCGCTCACGCAGTTCATAACTTCTGTTCTGCCACTGGTTAGGCTCCTATTCTGTTGACTCCTAACTTATAAGTCTCCATTTTCTCTTGAAAACCTCCCTTAAAACAACAAATGTGCAGCATGTTTATTTTTAAAAGTAGTAATGTCACTCCTCGCTAGTTACACATTCGTTTAGTTAGTGCAATGACTCACAAAAATAACTTAATAGTTGTAAACACTTGTCCACAAGTATCTCTTAGCCTGCTTTCTTGACCTAGTAACATTTTAAAACAAAGGTAAACCTTTCAAAAGAAAAGAAACCTTTTTTTCTTGACCAAAAAATTATAGTAGCCCCAGAATTATTTTAGCCATTTATTCCCTTTCATTCACATATATCAAGAAAAGGCAAGGAATAAAGCTCTCTTCTATTGGAAAACCGGGTAAAATTAAGTTAAAAGGGAGTGGAAAGCAGGAAATTGTAGACGAGGAGCAAATCAGTGTCAGAAGGGCACTGACCAGCGACCTGAGAGCAGGGAAAGGACTAGGGACAGAATTCATTCACTACCTCGTTTTCATGTGATGATATTTATTGTTTATACCACACCTGATATTGGTCTTTGTACTGGCATTAAAAAGAGAATTATGATATGGCCCATCACTTGATTGTCATTGTCATTGGACAAATTATACGAAAATAGATGCGATAATGTTTATACTCTGTGTATAACAAGAAAATTTAAGGAGTAAATCAAATATTATAGGTATTCTGTTAGACATATGGGCAGAGCACTGAGGGGATTTAAAGATGGGTAGCTGTTCAGTTTTATTTGAGGGAGTTAAGAAAAGCTTCATACAGGGTAGGTATTTCTGAATATTGGAAGATAGCTAGCAATTCATCATCATATAGGTAAGTGACGTACAGCATAAGACAATGTGGTTTCCTTGTTTACACCTATTTTTTTTTTAATTCCAGAGACAATAGAAACAGACATAAAAGCTCCAGGGACTAAATTCTAGGAGATTTAATCATCATCATCATCATCATCATCATTGTCATCATCAAATAGTATGTAATCAGAGAATATAAAGAAAAAAACGTTGATTTATTGTTTAGTAGGAACAATTTTATGGGTGTTTTCTGAAGTGAACTAAACACACTGTGAAGTCCTAGAAAAAGAGTTTTAAACTGTCAATCACGGTAACAATTACATAAATATATTTACTAAATTTACTTTAAAATATTTATAAATAATTAAAATAGGAAAATTGGTTATCCTAGTAGAAAGAAAAAATATTTAATAATGATGTTTTATGTGCTTTGAACAGATGTAATTATGATGCATCGTTAGTAATTACCTCTAACAGCATATGTAAATATGAGTGAAGATTTTTATCACAGTAAAACTGGGAAGTATATACTATGACAATACCAACAATTATTATTAAAACATTCAAAATAGCATCATATCATGTGTTCTTTGATAGGATTTCCCTACTGTATTTTCCTCCATTCCCTTTTCATTTTTGAAGACACACTGAAACGCAGCCTTATAGAAGGAATATCTAATACTCTGAAGACAAATGAGTCTTCAAAAATATTTCAGTAACTAGATCAACAGGCTAAAATTAACATGATGAGATTTAACGTGATAAATAATTTACACAAAAACTAAATTCAAAGGCAAACAGAAGACCTGATTTAAGACAGTTTACTTCAAAATAATTTGGGCATGGTGATTGACTACCAATTCAATATGGGCCCAAAGCATAATGTTTCCTGAAAAAAAAGCACCGTATATTAATGGAAGCCTAGTTCCCACATCAAGTACTCCCAATCCTTCCCGACCAGACCACATCTAGGTTACGGCATTCACTTCAGGACCTAGTGGCAAAATGAGAGCCTGTCCCTTGGGGGACAAACTGGATATACAATCTCTGAAAACCATGTCACATGAGCAGGAGATTAAGAAAGGAACAATTCTTAGTCTCAAAAAGAAATGATTTAGAGTTACAAACAGCTGCTTTCATAGTCTTTCAACAGATAACTTGAGAATAGGTCAGGCTATCCACAGTTACCCAGGACTAGAGGAGACACACAAGACAGACTGACCCAGAACTAGGCTGGAACTGAGTTAATTAGCATGCAGAAGTGCAGACTAATTACTTTACTTCTATCAATGGAAATAAATGAAAAAGGCATTAAATTATATAGCACCAATTCAAAATGTGTATCAAAGAGGGTGAAGTATAAATTTATTAAACCCCATTAAAAGTATAAATAAGATTGCTATTTCAGGGCAATTTTAATCTATTAAAAGAAAGTGGACCATGTTTAATGGTTTAAACCTTGCCAATTATTTGCCATTTGAATCATATAATTTCATATGACTCTTATAAAGCCATTAAAGCAAGTCCTATAAGCTGTTTCTTGTTAACACCATGTTAGCAGTTCAAGTGAGTAGCAGAACATTGTTGGTTTCTTTCAACAATACTGAATGAAGTTGACTGTAACAAAATTGCATCTCTTTATAAAACAAAAATCTATGTTTCGTGAGTTCCCCTCATTTAGACCATCCTTATTGCAATTACTCTCAAATAATGGTACTTCAGTGCTTCGTTAACTGCTTAAAGCAATGAAATTCTAGTAATGAAAAGCAGCGGAATCTCTGCTTTCTCTGAAATTTTTATGACATTTAGAATCTTATCAAGAGCCCAGCTTTTACTTTTATTTTCACGTTTTATAATCAACTCAATATATGTAGTGTGTTCTAAAACCAGTGAAAGGTATCAGGTTATAAGCTCAACTCTGTATAACTTACAAGGTCAACTCTGTGTAACTTACAATGTTAAGCTATACACTCTGTCTTGCTCAGTCCATGTGCAATATAATGTAATTATGTGACACCATGGGAAAAGCAAGGAACAGGGCATAAAAGTCACCTATTTTTAAATCTTGTTTATGGGTTTCTCATCATTATTTCCATGTTCACAGAACTCAATTTCCCATATCCTGAATTGCTCCGACACCAAAACTTGAAGCATGATTTCTGCTCCTACTGGACATGACCAGAAAAATTCATCAGATGTTTCCACACTTCCAGCCAACTGGAATATTCTAAGATGTCCTTTCCTCATATTCCCAGGGATTCATGCCAGAAATGTGATCCTCAAGACAAAATGTGATCCAAAAAAGGCTTCAAAGATGACTAAAAGACTAAAACAATTCTGGTGAAAACCAGCCTCTCTTTTATTAAGAATATGCTTTAAATAAATCTTTTAGCACTGTCCCTTATCCAATATGATCATGTCATTGTCCTATTCCCCATTTCCTTCTCCCAGTCCTCTACAAAGAACCAATTATTCACTGTTTGATGGTCCCACAACACAATATTCACATCTCAATTTTCTTATAAGACTGTGTATATAAAATGTTTAGTCTAAGACCTTGCTCACCATAAGCACTTGATGAACATCAACTAAGCAAACTAGCACAGAACAAAAACAAAAACAAAACCCTTCCATTTTACCAGTTACCACAATGTATATGGTGTTTACTACAATGAACTTCGTCTTGCCCTTCACGGAGGTGGAATCATTAACTACAGATGGCTTATTAATCAGTGTATCCTAAATATCTAGCACAACACGGTGACTAACACAAAGTAGGTTCTCAAAATTTAATGAAGTTACTCAATTTATTAAGATATATGCTTATTTTTATCCCGAAGTACAATCTTGTCATCAGATGCGCGTCAACTCAACTCCAAAAAAGTACCTACTCTATAAAAGTAAAATAAATAAACAAACAAGTGTTAAACTCATAACAGTCCTACAATTAGCTTTTGCATAGTTTACTTTCCTCATGAAAATGACTCTGGGACAGATATCAGCAGACAGGCTGCTAGCACCATAGCATATGGTAAATCATTTCTACAAATGGCAATTACAAATGCCTGCCCTCTTACCTTAAAATGTTAAGGTAAAAGAAAAATTTGAATTGAAATAGTTTTATATGTCCCTCAAAATAAAGGATAAAATCTTTATGAGCTTATTCATTTAATCAACAATTGATGCTTACTTTATACCAAGTACTGTATGGGGTGCTCAAGAAATACTAGTGGATAAGATATAGTTTGTGTTCTTAATAAACTCACAATTTAGTGAGAGAGACAGACACAGAAACAAAAAATACACAATACAGATAGTGAGTGATAAGAGATTCCTTGAGGGCTGGAAATGTGTCATATTTATATGTGCATTCTCAATATGCTTATAATGAAATAAGTGTTTAATAAATGGTCTTGAACTGAATCATGACTAAATAGATGTAGGCAGCAATGGCAAAGGAAGATGGGAAATAAAAGTGACTAAGGACTTAAGGTCAAAATTTGGAATATCCATTGTAGAAACATGCTACAAAAAAACGAGAATTATAATAAGACTGAATTACTTATGTTACGGGCAATGACTGAAATTAAACTAATAATCATAAATGGGGAACCATTAACAAGAAATTAGTTCATTAGGATTTTATTTGTAATCCTTTTTATTTTATGCCAGGCAGATTATAATGACAGAGAAGTACTGTTTAAGTAATCAAATTATTTTACATTAACAGTGAGAGCTTAAATATGACCACTAATTAATGAATATTTATGAGAATACCCCAAAATTAAAATGTACTTTACAAAATGTTGTCACATATATCTCACACTTTAACCTTAACAACAAAACAGAATGAATTACAAAATCATTCAGACACTCCCTCAGACACTCCCTCGGCAAACATTTCCGAGTGCTTGCTGTATATCAGATAATGGTTAATGTTAGGGGTAGAACAATAAAGAAAACTTGACATATCTGACTAAAAATGAAGGGAAAGAACGTAATATAGAGCCTGGGTCATGCATGTAACTAGCCCAGATGAATTCCCAGGACTTCTTTTGAAGGCACAGAGCCACATCCCCATAAACGTACCATTGTCAATCAGACATTAGGAAGAGGTAATATTAATGCAATGTTGTGGGAACTTTTAAACAAACATACAACAAAACAGTTGACATTCAATATTATTCAGCTATTGAATGTCAATTGTAATTTAATAGTCACAGGATGTGGAGTACAGCATAGGGAATAGAGTCAATGGAATTGTAACAGCTATATACGATGTCAGAGGGATAGCAGATTGGGGGATGGGGTTATCACTTTGTGAGGGGTGTAAATGTCTAACTATTACACTGTTTTGTACACCTGAAACAAACAAAAAAAAATTGGAAAAAAATATGCTCAGAGAGAAGATTAACCGCAACATAATCATCAGAAGTAATAATAAAAGTGTTTCTGATTACAGTTAATGTAAAAATATGAGAATGCTGAAGAAGTGGTCAACAAAAATTTTAGTTACTATTTTAAAAGTTGCTCTAAAACATGCTTCCCTATTGCTTCACAAGTGTAATTCTTACTCTCCTGTATAGAGCACACGTTATTAAAATACAATCCTTGTCTAAGAAAAAAAAAAAAACTCTATTGAAGAAAGCAGGAAGGACAATGATAGACTTAAGACTTTAAGAATATTATATAAATAAATCAAGATAGCATTAGAATTGCCTATGATTTTATAACAAATAAGAAAGTTAAATTATTTCAATCTTCCAGAAATAGAACACAGTTTTCTCCATTAAAAAAACTACTTCCAATAGCATACTTTATCATTTATACTTATGCTCATAGGACAATCCAAAGAATTACCTAAATGTGACATTTAAAAAGAAATTTAGCATATACACAATGGAACACTATTCGTCATAAGAAAAGATGAAATAGTGCCATTTGCGACAACATGGATGGATCTTGAGATTATTATTATAAGCGAAATAAGTTAGAAAAAGTTGAGAACCATATGATTTCACTGATATGTGGTATATAAAACTGAAAACAAAAGAACAAGACAAACAAATGAAGAAACAAAAACTCACAGACACAGATAATAGTTTAGTGGTTACCAGAGGGGAAGGGGGAAGGGTGGTGGTAGATGAGGTTTGTAAAAGGGATCTAATATATGTTGATGGAAAGAGAACTGACTCTGGGTGGTGAGCACACAATGCGATATATAGATGATGTATCACAGAATTGTACACCTGAAACCCATGTAACTTAACTAACAATTGTCGCCCCAATAAACTTTAATTAAAAAAAAAACTTAGTTTATCTCAAAGAAAGAGCATTATAATCTCAGACTGACATTAAATCAATGGCAAACATTTTATATCTTCTGTTTTCATTATGACCTTCATTGATATTTTATATCTTATTTCCCACATTGATCTTAGACTCTAAGAATAAGAAACTTGTGCAGTGCCTATAACAGTCCCTTTAGCAATAAACATTAAATATATATATATACAGTGATAGTCCTTCAGCAGAATATACTAATGAAGTTTATGTCAGGCCATATACTGTAGCACAGTCTCTGGAGCCTGACCATTTGAGTTCAAATATTGCCTTTGGCATGTACTAGAAATACAACTTCAGTAAAGTTTTCTTAATGGCTATGTACTTCAGTTTCCTTATTTATAAAGTGGGCCTTAATAACAGTACCTACCTCACAGAGTTGTTTATAGTAATTAAATGAGATAATATATATAAAATGTTTAGAAGAGGGCCTGGTATTAAACACTGAGTAAGTACACATCATCGTTGTCATCATACTCACTATCTTTACAGGGTAGCAAGAAACTATTATGTCGCCTGTCAGGCATTTGCAAACTATTTTCCCAAAGCTCATTAAAATCCTGAGAATGTTTTCAAAAGGTGTAGTCCCAAAGATCTTTTAAATATATATATATATATATATATATATATATATATATATATATATATACACACAAAGCAGATGTACATATACTCTATATTTAGACTTCAAGAATACATATATACGTGTGTGTATGTGTATAATGGTAAAATTCATATATATATATGAATATATATATACCAGAAACTAAGAGTTTTACCAAAAACTGGAAGAAGTCACCAATTTTTAAAAAATTCATGTCACTTTTAAATTTCAATTAACTTTATTAATCCTTTACAATAACTGCCATACAAAATATGTTCTTCATCTGTACCTCACTGGTAGAACTTTAGAACACATTCTCTTCTCTCCTATTGCCAGTCAATTCTATACTAAGATGTATGAAAACTGTTTTAAATTATCTTTAGTTCTGAAAAGATAAATGATGTCAGGCATTCTGGGCCTCAATTTCAGTTAAATAAAAATGGATTTTTTAGTGTTTTGATTAATTCTGAGAAAATAAATGGGATAAATAATTAGATGATAATAGTTTTCAACTCTAATATTTGATAAAATGAATAAAATGATTTTTGACATTTTATATAGTAATACAGAAAAATAACGTCTACACTATAATATGTAATAGTTTATAAATAAGTCAATGATTGGTCTGACCAGTAACCTTTAGAATCCATGCTATCAACACTAGAAGGCTCCTTCTCAATCATAAAATGTGCTTTTCAAAAATATAGTGAAACTTACAATATGTTAAAAATAATGTCTTAGTCAATCCAATTTGCTAAACCAAAAAAGCCAACTCAAACATTAAATACAAACAATGATAAAGGAGACAGATAAAATTAAGGAATGCGGTATCTCAAATAAAATAAATTTAAAATCTTGACATAAACCATAAATTTAGGTGATAGAAATTCCTGAGCAGGGTAGGGAGTGAATGGAATATAATCAAAAGTTAAACAAGGAAATCCTATGACAGTATGATAGGTAAAAGTAAATATAATTTTGGTACAATGAGTCAAGAATTATCAAGGGTAAAAATAGAAAAATAATAGTGTACTGAAGTCAATTTTTGTACACATAACAAAAGCATTTAAAAATTTATGAGAATATTTTTCCTCCTTCGGGAAACATGATATCAAACCCTTGTTCAGATTATAAAGAATGTTTCATACCAGACCTACTTAATTATTTCTTCCCCTTGGAATTATTAAATTAGTGGTTAAGGGAAACAAAGCAGATGTACATATACTCTATATTTAGACTTTAAGAATACTGTCAAACACATTTTTTCAATTCAACTACTTTAAATTGTTATATGATAGTGATGAGAAGCTAACTTAGAAATTGAATACTGGCGATGCTTAGAAAATCACACTGTAGAACAGTGGTTCTCTTTAAAAAAATGCCTGGGTAAAGCTAAGGAGATCAAACTACATGTAACTTTTCCAAGATAATGTTCTTTAAGAAAATCAAACACATTTTATAGTGTCAAATGATCCCTATCAGTGACAGAAAGTTGGAATACTTTTTCTCACATACAAAATTGTTCATTCTCTTCTGTAATTTAGTAGTGTATTCAAGTTTAAAAAGTCATATCTACAGGAATATCTTTTCAATAATGCAAGATGAGTAAGTTCTAGAGATCGCTGCACAACACTGTGTCTATGGTTAACAATATTGTATTGTACACTTAAAAATTTGTTAGAGGGTAGATATTAAGTGTCTTGTCGAAATAAAATAAAAGTTTAGAAAAGTATCTACTTATGAATGGAAAAACTGACAGACTGAAATATCATAACTATGAAATACATAGCCCCATAAAATCAAAAGAATTATAAAGAAACAGAAAACAGAACTTGTAAATAACTTATTAGATATTATTTATTTCTGTAAATTAATGGAATAAGCAAGGACTCTAACTTCACAAAACTTTATATCCTTTTGAGTTTATATAGAATATAATTATGTGTAAAGTAACATCTCACAGAATAATTATTTCACAGAATAATAAACAACTTGTAGTATGGAAAAAGTCTCTAAAACCAAACAGCAGAGTAGAATGGTAATTAAACCACTGACAATAGTTATCATAATTAGTCTCATAAAGATATTATGATTACAAGAATTTATAACCTACCTAGAAAATGCATCAGAGTGGCACAGAATCTTTTCAATGTAAAATGTTTAGAAGAACTTATTTCCAACTCTTATTAATTGTAATTCTAACTTTTTTTAGAATTCTAATATTAAAGCTACACTTTTTATTGTACTCATAATAACATCTATATTAGAAAATATGGAAATGCAAGGAACCATAGATCATAACATAAGTTTTCCATATATGTAGATGGAGATAGAGAGAGTCCCTCATCCCTTTCATAAAGTGAAAGGAAGAATTCTGAAGCCAGTGCTGAATGATCAACAGAGTCATTCATTCATTCACTCATAATTTTGAGATGTGTGAACTAGACATCTCATTCACTTTAAGGAGTTGTACGTGTTATCATAATCACTGTTAATATTAACCACCAACTACATCACAGATAAGTCTATCCTGGAAAGAAATACAGTTCTTGAACTCTCCTTCAAAGAGAAAGAGTTTGGAGATCAAATTTCTTCCCCTGCTTGTCTTCTGCAGTAAGATAAATTTTGACTCCCTCGAATCTTCATGAAAAACACACACACTGTCTTCAGTTAAGGGAAAAGTGAAAACAAACCAAGATCATTAAGTGTTTCAAACATAAATACTTTGGTTCTTTTCAGAAAAACAAAATGCGGCAAACTCTACTCATTCCCTCACAAAATAAGGAAATACTGTTGAACATGATCAAAGCGTTCTGGGTCATATTTTTCAAGTACAATAGAAACAGATCTAATAAGAGTTCAGAGTCTTTAACCACTTATATACTAGAAATGTGAACACTGGTCTTATAATTTCTATAACTAAATAAACCTGGACAAATCTTGTTAAAGACACATATACTAATGACTTATTTAAAATTTCAGGATTTCCTAAAGGTCCAATTTCATAGATGCTGAAAAGCATAAATAAATAGTCTTCTCACAAAACAAACCTGTAAGTTGAAAATGTTTTAAAGACTGCTTTTACTATGTTTATTTATAATAGATCACAGAAATCAAGTTTTCATTGCACTTTGAGGAGTGGAAATTGGCTGCTAAACTTGGAAAACCCAAATATAGGTGGCATTTCAAAAATATTTTATTGAATTGAATTTTGAAGGGCATCATGTGCTGAGTTTTAGAAGAAGAGGGATTGCAAAATAGAATTACAGCCTTGACAAACCTCTCTAGTCCACAAATTCATTAATTTTTAGATTACACCATATCCACTATGAAAATAAAATGGCGCAGAAGTTGTTTCTTATAATAGTAGAGTCTTTAATATGAATATTTATTTTTTATAAATAACATTATAAAAATAATGTGATAATATTTTTACCTTTGAAGATATTTGGGTTACCTCCATAAATCTTCAGTAAAATATCTCAGCATTGACTAATAAGGGCTAGACTTACATTTCTATAGAACAGAAGTTTCTGAACAGAAGTTTCTCCATAAATATTTTTTACAGGAGAGTAAATTGAAGATTATACAAGATTACTATATAGGAATGAACAAAGATGGGTATACTAGATGTGCCAAAATATGTTAGACTTCTATTGAGTAATCAGAGAAAATATGCTAACTGCACAAAGAAACAGCTAACTGCACTACTGAAAAAAAATCTGGGAATAAATGGTAAAGACTAAATTGGCACATATTACTTTTTTATCAGAAAAACAGATTTTTCTAAACTCAATCATCTACAACTATATAAATAATGAGATTTATAGGAAAAAGTAAAAATAGGTACTCCAAAATGTCAGTGGATATTTCAGGGTATTAATTATAAAAATGTTTTTGCCTTAATGTTCTGCATTTTCCAAATTTTGTACAAAGTATACATTATTTTAAGACAAAAATTAATAAAAGGAATACAAAATTGAAATACATATGATTAAAACGTACAGTAGCCACAAAAAGATATGGCTCTATTTAAAAAAAAGAAAAGAAAAAGAAAAGAGGGAAGAAAAGAAGAAATTAAACTGGATGTGCAAGGACACAAAATGTGTCACATGGTGCAATGCAGTAACCACTTTAGGAATCCTGTCAGTACCAGGAGATGAGAGAACTGCATGAGCCTCATATATTCCTTTTAAAAGAACACATGACACTTTCTCAATGAGTTCTCTTTCCAATCAATCTCCTCAACACCTAAGACCAGTCACTCTCTATCACATCGCCATGTTCTAAGTCCTTCAGAGAAACAGAGAGGAATAACAATATAATTAACAACCAATTTCTCACTGGCAACAATAGGCCCAAAGAGAGAAAAATGTATATTCAAATTGCTGGGGGGAAACACTGTAAATTGAGAATTTTATATCCAGAAAAACCATCAAAAATGAAGATGAAATAAAGACATTCCCAGATGAACAGAGTAATAGAACTTGCAGCTAGTGAGTGTACTTACTGTACAAGGAACTCCTTCAAGTTGAAAGAAAATACATGTATACATGGGAAAAAATAAAGAGCACTGATACTACTAAATATGTGGATAAATATATGAGAAGATAGAAATACACTTGAATGTATTTTTCCTTTCTTTTCCTAATTCCTTTTTAAAAACCCATTTATAGATATAAATATATAACATGTATAATTACAAGTATACATTATACATATAATTATTGCAATAGTTATTAGATATAACTTGGTTTATAACAAGTAAATAATACTACAAAAGGGACGGAGAGAAGATGGAGAAGGAAAAAGAAAAACTGTCTCAACTCTCGGACTACATGATCATGGAAGTAAAAAGTCCTAAAGAATCTATCAAAAAAATGCATTTTTATCTATTCTATAATATTAAACTATTCTAATCTGAGTTTATCAAGGTCATAACTCAAGAACAATATACAAACATAATTTCCTATGTATTATAAAATTTATTTTCCTATATATTAGTAAAATAAAATTTTAAAACATTCCATTCACAATATCATCCATTCACAGTATCATCAAGAAAGAATAGAAACATATTTAACAAAAAAGTACAAGGCCTGAGCACTGAAAACTGTACAATATTTTTCACAAAAAATAAAGAAAATCTAAATAAATTGAGAGATATTTTCATGGGATGGAAGACTTAATATTGTTAAAATGGCTATTCTTTCTAAATTGATTTATAGATTCAGTGCAATCCCTATTAAAATTCTGGAAGTTTTTTTTTTTTTTTTTTTTTTTTAGAAATTGGCAAATGGATCCTAAAACTTATGTGGAAATGCAAAGGACCTAGAATAGCTAAAACAAATTTTAAAAACTTGGAGGATTTAAAATACCCAATTGCAAAACTTTGATATAGTAATTAAAACATATTATCAGCATAAAGTTAGATATTTTAAAAAATAGGGGCACCCCCATTCAGGACCCCCTCCCACTCGGAAGCTCTGATGTTTTGCTTTCAATAAACTATCCTCTTTTTAAAACTCTTTGCCTCTCCTGGGTCCGTGTTTCCATTCTTTGGTCTCAGGAGACAGGATCCTGGCCTACACCCCGAAATTGCAGGCAGATCCTACATCAGAATCACCTGAGACACCTCCCTCCCCCGTCCCCCCCCCCCACACACACACACAAAATAGAAAATAGAAAGGCTAGATAAAATTTTATGGTGATTGATGTTTGACAAAGTTACAAAGGCAATACAATGGTGAAATGATAGTTTTCTCCACAAAATATACTGATACAATTGGATGTCTATATGCAAATAAACAACAACAAAAACTTAGGCCCTCACGGCATAAACAAAATATGCCTCAAAATGGACCACAAATCTAATTATAAGAGTTAAAATTATAAAACTACTAGAAGAAAGAAAATAAGAGAGAAAATCTCTGTGGTCTTGAGTTACAAAGATTTGTTAGATATCACAACAAAGGCATAATCCATAAAATAAAATATTGGTACTATCAAAATTCAAATTGTTCTTCAAAATACAGTACCCTTTGAAGTCAATATAATATCCAGAATATATATTTTAAAAATCACAACAGTAGGAAGACAAACAACACAAATATTGACAAAACATTTAAATAGACATTTAATCAAAGAAATTATACCAACGGCTAATAAGCACAAGAAAAGATGCTCAACACCATTAGTCACTGGGAAAAGGTAAATTAAAACCAAAGATACTACTTTGCACCCACTAGGATAATTATGATGAAAAAGAGTGACAATACCCAGTGTTGGTAAGTATGTAAAGAAATTTGAACCCTCATGTTTCTTGTCAAATGTGAAATGACATAGCCTCTGTGTTAAACAGTGTGGCAATTTCTTTAAAAAGTTAAACATATACTTACCATATGACACAGCAATTCCTCTCCTAGGAATCTGACCAAGAGAAATGGAAATGTATCCAACACAAACTCTTGTATGCAAACGTTCTTTGCAACATTATTCACAATAGTCAAAATCTGAAAACTAGCCAGTGTCCATCGACTGCTGAATGAGTAAAAAGAACTGTGGTATATCTATGCAATGTAACACCATTCAGCACTAAAAATGAACAAATCGCTCATACGTGCAAGAACATGGATAAACCTCAAAAACATTATGCCAGACAAAAAAAAAGACATATATGTGTATGATTGCATTTATAAGAAATGTCTAGAAAAGACAAGTCTATACGGAGGAAAGTAGACCAGTCGTTGTCTAGGATTGAGAGTAGAAGCAGGATCAACTACCAATAAGCAAGAAAACTTTTGAGGGCAATAAAGTGTTCTAAAACTGTATTGTTGTGATAGTTGCACAATTATATACATTTACTAAAAATCATTGCACTGTATACTTTCAAAAAAATGTTAATGTTAATGTGAATAAAGAGAGCAGCACCATTAAAAATGGTCGCTAAAAATGCATTGAAAACAGCTTTTAATTTACTTATACTTAAGATACCAGCTAAAGCAAAATGATTCCAAGTTAAAAAGGTACAATTAAAAGAAGATTCTGAAAAAATTTGAACAGTGCTAATTTCCAACTCCCACAGAGCCTACAACACTAGAACTAAATAACGTCTGATCTCTGGTATGAGGCATCTCCTTTATAAGTTCAGGCTGCAATCTTTCCTGCTAACAAAGTAAAAACATGGCAAAATGTACACTTTAAGCATGAGGATCACTGTAACGAACGTATACTTCATCACGTAATCATCTACCTTATCCTCTGACTATACAGAACACAGTAGCTACCCAGTAACATAGCACTACATAGTAATTCTAACATTATGGGTATTAAAAAAAATTTGAGAGAGAGCCAAGCTGAACTTCATAATATTGGCATCAGAATCTAATTTGCCTAACCTACTTTAAAAGGCAGTTTCTGGTTAGAGAGCAGGTCTAGAAAAAAATGATAAATTAATATTAAAGCTCTCACTTATAATTACAAAAAGCAAAGAAAACTCCAGATAATTCTTGTATCTATGTTCTAAATATTAATTTATAGAGAAAGTCCTAATGTCATTTTGTCCACCACTAAAAATACTGTCCAATATTTGAAATTCTCTAATAACATCTGACCTAAACAGAGAAGGAAAGCTCACATTTTCCCAAATTAAATTAAAGTTGAAGTCAAATAATGTATCCTTGACAGTCAGATGAAACTTATCTTTCAAGAGTATCATTATGGTATATTAAAATTAATAAATAGATTTTAAACTTTTCAATCATCATGTCAGAAGACTATGGGCATGCATCTAGAAAAGATAAAGGAGCATTTTGAAAAGTGATTTGACCACAGAAAATCATAGGTTAATTCCTCCTCTATTCTATGAAAATTATTTCCTAAATTTATTTTGCAGCTTCTAATTAACAAGACAAATACGAGGATATTTCTGGGGATTGAAAAAGAAAAGTGTTGTTATGCTCTTCCTCAGTTCCAAACCTGAGAACAAAAGTGAAGATGAACAACAAAGCCATTGCTCTGTCGTAGGGATGATATATTTCAAACGCTGGATTCCTTCCACAATGTTATTAAAGTTTTCTGAAGCGTTGCTGCTAAGGAAAAAAAATGTCAAAAGAGCTCATGTTATTTATTGTATTCTCTTTGCTGTTTCAGGTTGTGCCTAAGCTAACGAGTTCATTTTATTTTAGAAACCACTGGCACAGCAAAATTCTATAACAAGTGAACATAAAATATATTAGTAGACACAGGTGATAAAAACTTGATTCCAAACTCTAGTGAATCTGAAAAGAAGACTAGGGATTTTAAAACAATGATAGTCTATATAAAAAGCAGATCCAAACAGAGCTCCTATAGAGTAAGTGACAGGGTCTCCTAGTCTTCATTAAGAAGACAAGAAGCAGAGCTCAAGTCACATTCTGTGAAGATATTAGGTGAGCTTGATTATCTCTCTAAAATTATTAAACCTACTGATGTCCAGTACTTCCTTCTAAACGGCAAGAAGTGAGGAGGAGAATGCATAGGAGGAATGTTACAAGTGGAAAGGAACAATAATAATAACAGTGGTAGAAGTGATAATAATAAACATATTCAACACTGAACCCAGGGTCCAAAGATATAATAAGAATTTTACATGGGTATGTTATTTAATCCTCACAAATAACTTTCTGAGTTATCTGACAGCATGAGCAACCAGAGAATTATTTTAACTTAGTCTTGATAATAGAGTGAGCTCTTTATGGTTGAAAAGTCAGATTCCCCTCTGCTCTTAAAAAATACATCTGAATTCATTGAATCATAGGGATGGTAGAAAGCCTCATAATCAACTGAGCTCAGATAAATGTATATGTTAAGGATGACTTGTAAAGGAGTAAAAATATTATTTGTCTAGATTCTGTGACTCAGACATTACAGGGATTTACTAAGATCACAATTGCCTGAGACACCTCTCTCTGACTCTATTGCCACTTCCCCCACACATCATGACCTCACAATGCAGAGAAAGAAGTCATGTGCTGTTACTCTAATTTCTAACAGCCCTGTGTACAAACATCTCTTCATACAAAAAAGCTTTGAAACCTATGTGAATGTTAGGTTTATAAGACCAAATGTTAACACCGAAATTACATATTAGAGTGCAACAAATTTTTTTCTCAATGCCTCAAAAAACCTATGTGACAAACTTCCAAATTCTCAGAACAATATTATATTTTTTAAAGAATAATAAACATTTATTTGAGCAAAAGGAGCTGCAGCCCGGCATACACAGATTCAGGTAGCAAACAAAATTGTGTTCCCAGAAGAGTATTATATTTGAATGAACTGAAAGATACACAGCACAAATTAACATGGATTCCCAATTCAGTCTCAATTACCAATGCTGAATCTGTTGTTGTTTTTAAATAATGAACCAATTCATTCATATTTAATACTTGATATCTAATAAGGAAAGATGATGAAAAGGAAGATGGGCTTAAGGAAATATAAAAATATAGGAATGCCATACAGGGGAAAAGCAAATACAGAAGAATATGTAAGGCATGGATGATCACTTAGAGAAGATACAGAGGGAACCGAAAAATGGGAATCAAAGCTCAGTCATGCCATCGGGAAGACTTCCTTCTAACCTCAAAACTCTGTTGAATTAATGGCTGGCCAAGATTACTGCATCAGATGCTTCTCAGTTACACTCTTGCTACGCTTTTGTCATTATAACTCATCACTACAGAATCAAGATGTAAATTCTTTGGAACTAAGATGATGGCTTTCTTTTTCATTAGTATCACATCAAATTGCTCACAAGCATGCTCTACCTCTATGCAGTTAATCATTAACTGACAACACAAAATGGCAAAGATCATGGTGTAGCAAAAGCATTACAATCCATTCTGAATAATTTACTGTCATTCAGCTGCATGATTAGCTCTTGTTTTGTTCTTTTCTTTTCTTTTGTTTTGTTTTGTTTTGTTTTGTTTTGCTTTATGACGGCAGTGGTGGTGGTTCATTGGTATTAAGTGAATAGCCAAAATAGCTCAATTATCATGAAAGCCTTTACTGCTAGACAAAGGAATAAATATCCTAAATTAGTTTTTAAAGTAGCATTTCTTATCAAAGACCACTAAAAAATTAGACTCTCCAGACAACATGGTGTTATTTATTAACAGAAAAAGATATGGGGGAAAAGAATGAATATCACGGTCAAATGTATCAACAGAATCATAATTTTAACCCTCATTTTCTTTTTTCTTTCCATGTCTTAAGAAAACACAAATTTGGAATTTGGAAACATAATAACTAAACAATGCTGTTCACCTGCTTACGACTCCCTGTCACAACTTCATTCACTGTCATTTCCATTTGGCCATTTGTCATTTCCTGGAGCCTCCCAAATGCCCCACTTCAGCAAACCCAGGTGAATAAACAGAAATGTAAACCTAAGGATGACAGGACTGTTGTCCTTATTCTAACTAAAAATCCTGCCTATTGCTTTATTTTTAAACTGCCACGAACATGTTTAAATTATAATTGCATCTTCTCAATGAGCACAGTCCCTTATTATTGGAACTAGCAGGGGGCCGTGACATTTGAGTCATCGTTTCCTTATGTCTATTTCTTACCCTGGTATACAAATTAAATAGAAATACAAGCCAGATGAAATATAGGGTGGAAAATTTGACACAGAATCTTTAAATTGCATTTACTTTTTCACAAATCTGCACAAAATATAGAACAATTAACATTGGTAATAAGATATTCTACTTCAGGCACATTGTCAAAACATTAACTTCAATTCTAAAAGCTAAAGATGCTTCAAACCTTCCTAGCCAAATTTTGAACTTTTGTAAGACAGCTTTAATATTCCCCATGTTATAAAGATAGAATAATTCCAGTTTTAAAGCAACTACACATATAGACAAAAATATACATTTAACAACTTTCTTCCAAACTAAAGAGCTTCAAAATGGGTAGCAATTATTGAGTATGTATACAGTACATGTGAAAAATATTATTTAAAACATGTGTAATCAATGTAGGAATGAATAATAATAATTTATTCAGACTAAAATATCCAAATGTGCCAAATTGGAATCTTCAGGCTTTTCCTTCGATGTTTGCAATTCACTGACCTCATATGATAAAAATATTACAGAATGATTCTTTCTAATCTGATTGAGTCACACTAAATGAATGTGCATCCTTTCATCTTTCTCAAATATTTTGTTTAAACTTTTTCCATTGAATTTCAAAATTATAAAAATTAATAAATTATGAAACTAATGATGTATAAAATCCTCAAAAATGTCTTTGACTCTGCTTTCAGGAGGTTATTTCCTCATTTATTTTATTATTGCAGACACGCCAGAATATGTGTAGATTATTCATTCACTGAGTTTTCATTGTTTCTGCGATTCTTCCTTCCTTTAGCTCAGAGCAACATGTTCATTTTTACAGCTTTCCCAAAATGCCTGGGAACAAACTGAATAGCCTAATGGAACTTTATCTATCTTGACACAAAATATCGAAAGGAAGCTCTACTGAAAACTGAATGTACATTCAAATGTCTAATCTGGAAATTCACATTATTCTTCCCTTTAATCAATGAAAGCATATAATCAAATTTAAAATAGTCATGGCTGATTTTCTCTACATTTATTTTATTATTTATTTTAATGTTGACTTTTTTCTTTAAAATATTTTACCGTAGGAAATATGTTTGCTTAAATTCAACTTTTCTAAGATGTATTTCTCTTATCTTTTCATAATTTATTTATAATTTATAACCCAGATTTTCCCAAAAGGGATTCAAAGAAATTCACAGTAAAGATTTCTAGATTTCACTGTATTCTCAAGGAGTGAAGATGTTCTAAAGAAATGAGGCTCTATTTCAATACTAAAATGTAATCAGATCCTGAGATAGTCACTTCATTTCCAACTTTTAGGAAATACATTATTCTGCATTTAAGACAGAACTAGGATGTTAACCAGATATTCCTGGATTGTGAAATTTAGAACAGAACGTATTAAAAGTGTAGCTAGCTTTTTACCTATATTTATTTAAGTATAAGGAAAGCAAGTCCCACAGTGCTGAAACCAGTCTTACCATTTCCCTCAAAGTTTGACTTCCATCGGTGGAAATATGCATGGGTTTACAGTATCAGATTTTTAGTGAGTGCTATCATTTTTGTAATTACTATGGCTAGTATTAATAAGTGTCTTCTTTTAATATGCTGAAATAAATTAATGGAACATGCAGACACTATGCAAAATGGCTGGGAATGGGGCCAAATCTTATTACATACATCCAGGGACCAGTAATTTTCTAAATGGCACTTTAAGCTCTCTTGCCTAAATACAAGTACAGCCAGCATGTAATTTACTGAACTAATTATGCACTCTTCGAGTTCCCATCACCCATCTCAAGTTCATGGTCACTTACCTTGTCTTTATTTTCAGTGCCAGAAGCCTCAGGCTTGGTCCTAATCACAAATGGGGTGGACAGGCGCAGAAGGACCCTTTCAAAGGTGGCATTGACCTTTGGAGAAACAATCTCGAAGCAGTCCTCAAACTTGAGCACTTTGTGAGTGTCACATCGGAGCTGCTTCCTCAGGCCTTCCCCCAACTGGAGGACTAACATGTGGGGGTCAAACATCAAGTGGAAAGGAAAGGCTCTGCAGAAAGTGTTGATGCTAATTCTGAGGTCCGCAGGAACTTTGGAGGTTCCTTGTGGAAGGTTCTTCGTGATATTCGTGCTTTCACATTCTTTGATAAGGAAAGTGAGACAGCTACAGTTGCCTGGGTTTGAACTATCAGAGCACAGTTTCTCATTCGCAACTTGTTCCACTTCCACATCCAACCGATAGATCTTCTTTCCTGCAGCCTTTATCATCCCCAGCATTGCAAACCCCACAATGTGGTGAGGGTGGAAGTAGTGGAGCATGAGAGGACCTTCAGGGAGCTCCTTGCATAGGAATGATGGTGACTCCAGAGTGGCCTGTTTTCCAAAAGAAGTTCTAATGTGTTCCAACAAAGCATCAAAGCCATTGAAAAAGTCCTGCAATGTGCCACCTACAGCTCGAAGGACTCTCTCATTCTCATCAAAGCATATATTAAAGAACTCCTCACCAAATTTTTCTTGAATTTCCTCAAACTTCAAACCTAGAGGTAAATGGGAAGCACATGTTAGTGAAGTATAATACAAATAATTGAATTTTTAGTTTTTTTAATGCATATCAAATGAGATAGCTTAGTGAGTGAAACAAGAGCGGTATTTCCCTCAGGTCCACAAATGTCTCAAATAGGTTAATTCATTCATTATTGAGTTGGAGAAAGTAAATTTCAGTTCATCTTCTGGATGCTTCTAAGATGTTAATGAGCACATTTTTGTTTTTAAACAGACTTTATTTTTTTGAGCACTTTTAGATTCATAACAAAATGAAGCAGAATGCAAAGATATTTTCCATATGCCCCGGTCCCCTCCACACACCAGCACCTTTGGCCCCCACTATCAACATCATGCATTGCACTGGTACATTTGTTATAATCTATGAACCTACACTGACACAACGTTATCACCCAAAGTCCATAGTTTACATTAGGGTTCACTCTGGTGTTGTACATCCTTGGGTTTTGACAAAGGTATAATGACATGTGTCTATTATTATAGTGTTCTACAGAGTAGTTTCACTGCCCTAAAAATCCACTGTGCTCTTCCCTCCCTCCCCCAACCCCTGGAGCATTAAATTTTTAAATGCTGCAAGTCTAACTTTTCTTTTCAACACCCTACTCCATTTGCTGTAATTAGCACAAATAATGTCTTTTCCTTAATGATTTCCCTCATTGTTAAAAGATCTTTTAATAGAGGCAACTATAAAGGTATCTCTATATTATATCCATCCAATATTGCCATCTAACTTATCAAAATACATTTGTTAAGTGGGAAATATCAAGCCCAGGGAGGAAAGACAAAAGGAATTAAAAATGGCAGAACTGTGGAATGCTTTGCATTCTTTCACCCATAAAAGTGAGAATAGCCAAGAGTGGAGTAGGAATCTGACGAGCTATAGAGTTAAAAGGTCTTTGTTAAGTTTTCTAAGTTCAGACTCACTCCTAGATACTGTGGCAAACAGAACACTACCTTATAGTAATGGAATTATAATGAAATACACACACACACACACACACACACACACACACACAGACACAGACACAGACACAGACACAGTGCATTATACAGTAATTAGAAACAGAGACACATGTGATCAGGTAGGTCTACCCTTCAGGATGTTCTGAGGAAATATAAGGAGGGAATTTATGGTCCAAAGAAGAAAAAGACAACACAAATAAAAGAGTTGAGTCTGATGCTAAAAAAAGCTTCTACTAGAGTCACTCTTTTGCTTCTCCTTTGACTTTGGCTGTGTAGGGGAGCAGGATTTGCCACCCCAAAATATGTCTCTTTGGCATTAGAATTATTTTATGCTGATTATTTTTAAGAAACAAAAGACTCAGGAAGGGCTTTTTACCTCCCTGTTAAGTGCCTAAAAGAATTTAGATACAGGGCCTGGCCCAGGAAGTACTACCACCAAATAACTACAAAGAATGTGGATTATGTGTGGGAGGAAGAACTCCGCAGGGCTTAGATACCTAAGACGGCTCTATACCCCATTGTCTCCACATAGCCCAGGAAATTTTTGTTTTTCCACCTCCATGTGAATTGCCCTCCTCTCCTTGGAAGTGCCAGACTCCTACTCCTTCTCCGTAGTTCAGAATGGCATCTATGCCCCAATTGCCGGACCATGTGTGGGCCTCTTATGGCGCCTCAGTACATATACAATTAAATTGTTTTTTCTTCTGTTTATCTGTCTTATGTCAATTTATTTCTTAGAACAGCCAGAAAAACTGAGGAAGGTAGAGGATTGTTTTTCCTCTCCAACAGCTGAAATCAATACATGTAGTTTACATATTTATATTTCCTTGCCTAGTCTACTCCATCTTAGAAGGAGGTCCTGAAAAGCAGGATGGGGAAAAGACAGGTCACTCTGCTAGCGTCCTGTTGGACTGCAGAGCAGTCTAGACTGTCGGTGGCTTGGCTTGTGGCTCCTACCTACTATTCCCTAAGGGTTCTCCCATCCAGAAGTGAGGGAAGAAAACAGTTAACAATAGTATTTTACAAATATTTTTTAAAGCTTACTATATACAGTCTAAACCAGGGGTGTCAAAACTGTGGCCCACGGGCCAACTGTCGTCCACAATCCATTGTTAATTGGCCCACAGCAAATTCCAAAAATACATTTAGTTTACTTAAATAAACCAGGTGAGGCAATACATACTCCACCTCGAGTGAGTGGCCCGGCTGTTTGTGTATTTTACCACATATGGCCCTTGGTAAAAAACGTTGAAAAAAGTTTGGACACCCTTGGTCTAAACACTGTGGTAGCCAAGTTAAGAGGTCAGTTTGACAAAGGAGTTCTTAAAATCAATGTGTAATGAAAAGAAGTAAAAATCTAAGTGAAAAGAATCCCTTTATTAAGAAGCATTTCACATTAATTTTAGTTTCATAGATTTGACATTCAAGGCAAGCTGAGAAAGTTACCTATTAAGATAAAAACATCAATCACCACTCACCTCACATTGTCACATTACAGATTGCCCTTCAACATATGTTGCATTCACTAACAATAATACCAGGCAGAAGTGATAATAATAGCATTTATGTGTTCAGATAGCTAGCATGGGAGAAAACAAGATCGATGATATTTACCGCAATTTGGCGCCAGTTCCAACCACTCCACTGAAACTGCTTTTATAATTACTTAAAACAATATATACTGTTTGTCCTTATCTTAATGAACCTTGTTTGTTGTTTTTCCTTTAATTTGATTCTACTGATCATCTCTTCCTCCTAAATCTCCCTTCTCTCTTGGCTTATAAAACCACACTCTCCTGGTTTGACTACTATCTGTCTGAAAATTCCTTCACTAAAACTTCTTCTATGCCAGATCCTTACATCACCATCACTGTATTGTAATGAAATAAGTCTAATACAAACTAAATTTCAAAGACAATGTCCTGTCAAAGACGCTTTTAAATTTTTTAATTATGAAATGCTAATTAGAAACTAAATTCAAAATAAAAATTCTTATAATCTGACATTTGCTGAACACAAAATCCCATGTGACACTGAAAATATTCCATAGATTGCTTCTATACTTTTAAGAGTTATATCTTACAAGGACTGAGGGCCTATAGGTACAAAAAAGAAAAAACAGAATTTCTTCTAACTTGCATAGTTAATAACATTGAAAAAACCCTCACTGTTATTAAGAACCCAGATATAGACATAATACAGTAACATTATCTTCTATTTGCAATGCCAGAATCCCAAAGAATCATCCAGAAAATAAGACGTAAATTCACCAAAGACAACAAAATAAAAACTACTCTGTGAGTACAGTACCAGAAATCCTTTCTGCCTTAAAAAGCACTTCTGTACTTTACGGAACAAAGATTGTCAGTTCTCAAATAATGACACTAAGGCCTATCAGTATGCAAAAAAATGATCTGTATCAATAAAGAAAAACTGAATTATTTTGAATATTACACTCAACTACTATACACGGTAATTTTATATAAACCACAATATTCAATTAACTAATAAAGATTTTTTGTTCTCACAATTGTTAAACTGTACAAGATCAGAAAAGAAGAAAAAAATTCTTAGAGCTTGAAAAATTAAAACTAGGGAAAGATCACTTCAACTTTTGCAAATATGCTATCAATAGCCAAGACTTCCATTGTAAGCTTTGTCTCAAAATTTAGAAAGCACAGAGAAAGCAGTTCAGCTCCGACAACTGGTGCAGCTCTCACTCCCAAGGTTCCACCTACGATTGATACAAACCCGATACTTACAGTAAATCACTTGAAACATATAGACAATGCTAATCTCCTCATATCATAAGATAAAATGACAGTTTGACATTTGGGTCTATAAGAACACATTTCCTCAAGAGACAAAATTTAAAATTGCTTTCATTAACAAGTAAGTTAGAAGTCAGAATTTTAAGTTACTGTTAATTCACCTCTTTTTAAAAAAAATGAATTGCATAAATGCTGACATCTTCAGCTGTAAATGAAAAAGTCTGTTCACTCATGACATGAATCTTTTGTCCCTCATGCCATCTGTCCAACTTCACACTGTGTACTTCTTGATGACAAGGACCTTCTCCCATTTATGTCTGCATACCTAATACCTAGCACATTGAGACTTAGACTTCATTCATACAAACTAAACATTGGCCTAAGTATTTGTTTAATAAATATAATCAAATATTTAAAGCTACAATTGTGCCATATCTAAGGATACCGAAACAATTAAATACATTCTTTTCTCACATGGGCCTTCACAGATAATTGAATTACAATGTGATTGGGTTGTAACAGGCATACAGGAATATCTATGGAGGTATGGGAAAAGACTGACTCTCTCCTCAGGTAGATAACATTTGAAGGGAGACTTGAAGAAAGAGTGGGTTCCAAAAGGCCAACAAGGAAAGAGCAAGCATAGTAGCAGATGGGAAGTAATGGAATATGGATAAACCAGGAAAGTAGAAGATCCCAGCATGGTCAGGGAAGAGCAAGTAGTAACTGGATAATGGCTGGGGAGCAGAGCGAAGAGTTGTTAATTAATCAGCAATGTTGAAGATGGATTAAGGGTGCCAAGACCAGAGTCAAAGACAGCAGCCAGAAAAATGTTTCAATGTCTGTAAAAGAAGATTGTATTGACTGAATTAGGCAGTTCCAGTAAGAATGGAAAAATGAGTACAAAGCAACATGCCAAATTTTTCATAAATTATTTAATTTCATATTTTTAAAAAGTCCCTACCAAGTAGATATTTTTAATTGTCCTCATTTTACAGGTGAGCAATATTATGAAATTTGCCAAAGTTCACACAGCTATTAGTGGCAGAGCCAGGTCTTGAAGTGAAGTCTAATATGAAATCTTGTCTAATAAGCATAGTATCAAAAGAGTAAGACATCAGAGAAGGTCCAAGATAGCAGATTAGATAAACGTTATGCCTACTACCTCCCAGGATCAAACCAAAATTACAAATAAATTATAGAACAATAAACCTCAAGAATCGTCTGAACACTAGCTAAACAGTACCCTTAAAACTAAGGATATAAAGAAGAGGCCACATCGAGACTGGTAGGAGGGGCGGAGACACGAAACAAGCTGACCCAAACCCACACATAGTGGTTGAACCCCAGGAGGGGACACCTTGGTGGTGGAGGTACCCCAGAACACGGAGGGGTCCCAGCCCCATGCCAGGCTCCCCAGCCTAGGGGTCCTATGCCGGGAAGAACAGTCCACACAACATCTGGTAGTGAAAATCAGTGAGGACTCTGTCTGCCCATCCTGGTGAGACAGAAGGCAGCTAGAAACCCAGATGCCAATTTAAAGGGCCCACACACAGACTCACTAGCTTGCAAACACTCACCTGGTCTCTGATGCAGGGGCAGCAACTTGAAAAGTGCAAGAGACATACGGGGAAAGACTGAATTATGTGGTTTTGTAGCAAGGACTGAGTGAACAAGTGTGATTGTCCCTGGGTGGAGCCTGTCTCAAATGTAGCCTACAGAGTGTGCCATCTTTTCTATGATGAACCCTTCCCCAAAGGGCCAAATCTGAAACTGCATAGGTCTGGTAAAATCTGTGTATTTTACCACCGTGATGACACCCTGGGTCCCTGTTCCAAACAACTAGTACTGCATCGCCAGGAGACCTCTCAGCTCCTGGACAGCCAGCCTCCACCAACAAGCTGCAGAAGCATTTTTACAGCAGCAGATGGCTACAGCAGCTGGGGAAACTTTTGGTGGTGGGCAGTGAGCCACTACCTGTGCCACAGCCTCTCACGGGCAGCTCTCGGACAACTGTGAGCCTGAAGAGAGCAGTGCTTGGCTGCAGTGTTCTCAGGTAGTTTTTGCAAAGTGGTCACAGACCCAGCCCTGGTACAAGAACCAAAACTGCATTAATTTTGTAAAAAATAATAGCCATGCCTAGTGACTCCCTGGGACCCCACCCCGCCCAGCTAGTGCCACGTTGCCAAAGGCATTCTCAACACAAGGTCAACCAGCCCAAACGACACACCTAAGAAGGCTTTTTTAAATGGCTGAGCCTTACTGTCAGCTAGCAGGTGGCAAAAGGCCTGGGGGCCTTGGGCCTTTGGCTAAACTGCCCCATGCCAGATATTGGTGACAGCAGCTGTTGGTTCACATTGAGGCCACCACCACATGCCTCCAGGTTCACCACAGGCAGAAACCAACCATATATAGCTTTGTAGCTCCTACCAAGTATCCCCAAACCGGTCACAGACAAGGTTGAAATAGCCCTATATGGAAGCCCCTCCCAAGAGACACCAAAAACAACACACCCAAAAACTGGCTTCAGACTATACCAAAGCACCACCCAGTTAGCTAAACAATCAGCATAGCCAAAGGGTGGTCTCAACAGCCAGAAGAGCTCAGGGTGGGGGGGATCCCCCTCTGAGGGGTCAGTCCACACACAGAAGCTCATACACTGTGGGGCTAGCCAATCCTCACACTCAGCCTGGGAGTCAATGCCACCCATTTATGTGCCAAAAGAAATCAAGGCTCATTTATAAAAGAAGAATAAACACAATACTGCCCAAATTGTAATTTTAAGGAAAATTGTTTTGAATCTGATCTATCAATACTGTTTCATTTGAATGTTGGTGGAACGAGATAAAATCTTTGTAGGTTCAGAGTACTTTATAGCCAGTAAGTAAAATGATGGGATAATAATGGGGAAAATGTCAGTTTTGTTCTTAATCTACGAAGGGTTAAACAATGATTTTTCTATTTTAGAGGCATATAATTCTCCTCCTTGGGCTGCATTTGTGGCATCTCTGTTGCTCGACAAAAAGACTACAGCATATATCGTATATCTATTTCTAAGTGTAGGTGAACTAAAATTAATTGTCCTTAAGATTTTCAAAATTTGATTAGATACTTATTGACAAGATACATATTCAAATAAAAAAACAGGGATTTTTCTATCTTTGATCTAAAAAAGAATTTGCTAAGCATAGTAATAGGGGAAATCCTCTAACATATTTAATATTAATCTTGAATACCCAAAGAAATAGATATTATTAGAAGCATAGCAAGAGCTTCAGATACAAAATATTTATATTGGTTACATTTAGAGTTTGTGTATTTTTAGAATATGCTAAAGTATGCGTTAAATATATTCAATACACAGGATATATATTTTAATAGAGCAAAATGTGGCATAATGGAGATGAAGCCAAACCCTGAGTATTGTGGAATACTTTTTTCACCCAGAAACTACATCTAAAAAGTAAAGCATCAGGAAAGTACACGCCAATATTATAAGTTGCTAATCCTTCCTTTCAAATAGCAAAGCACATCTTGTGTCTACCTTATAAAATAGCCGATATCCCCTCATATTATAGATATTTGTCTGTGATCATTCCGTTGACTATAAACAAATTTAGTACAATAATTTATGAAGAAGAACAATCTCTAAAACAGTGTGGTCTACAATTTAAAAAGTAAACAATGGAGAAAGGACTATAATTAACCAATAATAGAATTTCCCTCTGAACTGTACAAAATTCTAAATCTACTGATTGAAAAGGCAAAAGTTCCAGCCAGGATTGGTAAGAAAACACACACACACACACACACACACACACACACACACACACAGACACACACCTATGAATATCTGGTTAAATTCCTGAAATACAGAGATAAAAAGCTTAATGAAGAAAACCTTTTAACTTGCAAGGAACAACAATTTTCAAAAAAAATTTTTTTTTAAGAAATTAGAAGCTAGCTGATGGTGGAATAATATATGTGGAATGCTGAGACAGTTTAAATCTAAGAATTCATTACCCAGCCAAGATGTCTGGCAAAGATTCAGAGAAACCATACCACTCAGTGAAACACCTAAGGAAAATAATTGAGAAAACATTTTAACCAAACAACAAACAGAACAGAACAGAGGAGTCCAGGTAAGAGAAGATGGGAAAAGTAAAAATATTGAGCAATGAACCTTGCAATACACACACACACTCTAATGGAGATATATGAGGTGTGATCAAACACTATGTCTCACATCACTTCTGGTATGCCAATTTCTGCAAAATAAAAACATTACAATGTGTCCTCATCCACCTTATTCACTGGATCTGGCACCTTGCAACTTCTGGCTCTTCCCCAAAGTCAAAATGACCATAAAAGAAAAACGTATTGAATTAATTCAGGACATCAAGGCAGCCATGACAGCACAACTAAAGACATTCACAAAAGAGGACTTCCAGAACTGCGTTAGAAAGTGTCAAGAACGACTGGATAAGCGTGTATGAAGCGAGGGGAGATATTCTGAGTGGCATTAATGACAGCAACGTGTTGTTTACTGTAATAATCTTTTTTTAATTTAAATATTCACCATATTTTGTGATCACACCTCGTAGATATATTATAATGAAAAATTATCTGGAAATTTGTAACATAAATGTAAATAAAGTTTATTGAAATGAGGTAAAGGGAAACTATTGACAACTGTGAGTTAAATTTTACTCATCATCTGGAACCAAACAGTCCCAGCAAACCCCAGGAGTTGGGAGGCTGAGGAGAAACAGGAGGGGAAAAGGAAAAAAGTAGCAGCATTCTAAAGTTCCCTTTTAAAAAGGATCTGGGTCACTTGGGAAAAACTGCATTTTTTGTAGGGAAATAAGTGATATTTTGCTTTAAAATAATGAAAAACACATGGATCTAATTTTAGTAATAAGACAAGGAAGATAACCAATAATGAAATGGGAAAGTAGAACAGAGTTTTTAAACTACAAGATAATATATATAGATATATAGACATAGATATATAGATATAGATATATAATTTCTATACAGAATTTCAAAATGAAATTCATAAAGTTCATACACATTGAATTTTACTATGATCAAAACGGCAAAAGTACAGTAAAGAAAAAACAACATAAAATAAATAATTATCATAAATTAAGATGAAAGAAAATCAGTCAAGTACGCACTTCATTAAATGTAAACAAACAAATTCTCTCATCAGATGGCAGAAATTCTCACCCAATCTATAAAAATTACACTTATGAGAGGACAATCAAGATGGCGCGGTAGGTAAACACTGTGCTTACCTTCTCTCACAACCACATCAAAATTACAACTAATTTACAAAACAACCATGATCGAGAATTGCCGAAAATCAAGCTGAACTGAAGTCTTTCAACTAAGGATGCACAGAAGAAGCCACCTCCAGACTGGTAGGAAGGGCAGAGATGTGGAATGGGCTGGTCCCACACCTGCGTGTGACCATTAAAGATTGGGAGAGATCTTTTGGGTATGAGGTCCCCTCCACTGTACAGAGGAGCAAAAGATCCCAGCCCCAGCCCAGCCCAGGGTTCCAGTGCTCGGAAGAGAAGTTCCCATAATTTCTGGTTGTGGAAACCAGTGGAGATGTGACTGATTGAGACTAAGGGCAGCTGCACTCACAGGTGCTCCTCTTAAAGGGATGGCGCACAGAATTACCCACCAACAGAATCACTTTCTCTGAGCTTCAGCGCTGGGGCAGTGGCTAGAGAGGCGGCAGGGACATGGGATATAGGGAGGAACTGAATTGTCTGGATAAGGATGGGGGCTGGAGAGGCGGCTTTCTCCTGGACGGGGGAGTTGGTAGAGGCTATTGTTTCCTTGCTGAGCCCTTTCCCTTCCCGGAGGCAGCCATTTCTGAGTCTCCACCGTTAGCTCACTGTGCCCTGGCTATTTCAGACCTGGCCCCAACCAACTTTCAGGCACACCCAGGCCACTTCCAGTTGCTTTTTCACACAGACCGCCTGCCTTGACTCAAGCTACATACTTTCCTAGGGTCAGTCAAAGGTTTGCAAAACCCAGACAAGTACCATCTGGCTTGAGCACGTCCTGTACCTCTGGCTGAGCAGCCCTAAGCCAGCACTAGCAGCAGCCAGCCTTGGTTCACAGCTTGGCCTCTTAAGGTGCTTCCAAGCACACCATGGGCAGCAGACATCTGCGGATTTCATTGTGGCTCCTGCTAGGTGGCCCCAGGTGGGTCACAGGCTGTGGCTGAACATGACATACATTGGATCCCCTCCATGGTGGTCCTAGGGCTGGCACTCCCAGTGGCCAGCTTCAAAACGAGCTGGAGCATCACACAGCCACCTCCAAGTACAACATATCCAAGGGGCAGATTGCGCAGAAACCAGAGTCCTGCTGACACAGATCCTGCTCCGTAGGATCAGCCCCTGCACAACAACTCTTCCACTGTAGTCAAGGTCAGTCCTCACAACCAGTGAGCCTAAGGGTCAGTCCCTCCCACTGATGTGCAATTATCAACCAAGGCTCAACTACAAAAGGAGTTCACACACAACCCACAGAAGGGACACACCTGGAGTGAGTGGCTCAGGTGACCAGTAAGACTGCGTCACTGAACCCCACAGCACACCTACTACATAAGGCCACGCTACTAAGACTGGAAGACATAGAAGTCCTACCTAATACATAAAAACAAACACAGGGAGGCAGCCAAAATGGGGAGACAATCATGTCCCAAATAAAAGAACAGAACAAAACTCCAGAAAAAGAACTAAACAAAATGGAGACAAACAATCTACCAGACGCAGAGTTCCAAACACTGGTTATAAGGATGCTCACTGATCTCAGTGAGAACTTCAACAGAGAGACAGGAAGCATAAAAATGAAGATGGAAACCATAAAAAAGAACCAGTCAGAAACAAAGGATACAATAATGGAAATGAAGAATATATTACAGGGAAGCAACAGTAGATTAGATGAAGCAGAGGATCCAATCAGCGATGTAGAAGATAAGGTAGCAGAAAACACCCAACCAGAACAAAAGAATAAAGAATCCAAAAATTGAGGAGAGTTGGCCTCTAGGACAATATCAAGTGTACCAACATTTGCATTATAAGGGTACGAGATGGAGAAGAGAGAGAGCAAGGAACTGAAAACCTATTTGAAGAAATAATGACAGAAAACCTCCCTAACCTGGTAAAGGAAATAGACATACAAGCTCAGGAAGTACAGAGAGTTCCAAACAAGATAAACCCAAAGAGGCCAATACCAAGACACATCATACTTAAAATGCCAAAGGTTAAAGACAAAAAGAGAATCTTAAAAGCAGCAAAAGAAAAGCAGTTAGTTACCTATAACTGGCAGCTGATTTCTCAACAGAAAATTTGCAGGCAAGAAGGAAGTGGCAGGAAATGTTCCAAGTAATGAAAAGCAACAATATACAACCAAGATTTCTCTTCCCAGCAAAGCTATCATTTAGAATTGAAGGACAGGTAAGGAGTTTCCCAGACAAGAAAAAGCTGAAGGAGTTCATTACTACCAATTCAGAACTACAAGGAATCTTAGATGGACTTTTTTAAGATGGGAGGGGGGTTAAGGATGGGTGAAAGGGAAAGGGATTTAGAAGTACAGATTGGTTGTTACACAGTAGTCATGGGGATGTAGGGTATAGCATAAAGAATATAGTCAATAATATTGTAAAAACTAGGTATGGTGCCAGATAGGTACTAGAGCTCTCAGGGTAATGATAGAAGGGAATGGGGTTGGGGACAGGGTGAAAAAGGTGAAGGCATTAAGCAATAGAAATTGGTAGTTAATACAGTTTGGGGCATATAATCAACAATGTTGTAAAGATCATATAAGGTGCCAGATGGGCACAAGACTTATCAGAGGGGTCACTTCATAGACTTGTGGCCAATGTGCTATACACCTGAAGCTGAAGTAGAATAATATTGAATGTCAACTATAGCTAAATATATTGGTATATATAGTCATGGGATGTGGAGTACAACATAGGGAAGATAGTCAATGGTATTGTAACAGCTATATAAATTGTCAGAAGGGTAGTAACTTGGGGTGGGTGGGTTATCACTTTATGAGGGATTTAAATGTCTAACTATTACGTTGCTTTGTACACCTGAAACTAATAAAAAATAAACAAAAAAAATTACACATATAAAAACCTTTTTTAAAAAGATTGAAAATAAGCAGTAGGCAAAAAATATTCCAAGAAACTACAAGAAGGAAAAAACAAGAAGGGGAAAGCAATAATATCAAATAAGGTAGAATTAAGGTAAAAGTGCTCATCAGGATTAATAGACATTTATAACAAGATCATAATTTACAAAGATCTAGGAGACATAAACCTACATAAATCAAGCAACACTGCGGCTAAATGTATAAAGCAAAAACAATTAAAAGTTGATTACTAATTAATATGGAATTTCTTTATGGAGTGATTAAAAATGTTCTAAAATTGATTGTAGTAATTAATAGTTGCAAAACTATGAAATTTCTAAAAACCCATTGAACTTTACACTTTAAATAGGTGAACTGTATGGTATGTGAATCATATTTAATAAAGCTGTTATATATATATATTAAAAATTAAGAATGAAAGAACGCTATACAATTATAATTATAGCAGGAAACTTTAACACACCTCTCTCAGGATCAGATGGCTCTAACAGACAAAAAAGCAATGCCATACAGAAATTAAATAAAAGTATGTACAATGAAACAATCAATAAAAGAAAAACTTAATAAAAATAAAATTTTAATGGAAAACTGTATAAATTCCCCTTTGCAGAACCAAAAAGATCAAATATTAAAATAGCAAAATCATAAATGAATTAAATAAATATTAATGACAATAAAAATGAAAGTAACAAGGAAAGTCAGAGGAAAAATAAAATAAAATCTAACAAAGCAACAAATTCAAAACACATAGATGTACATCTATGTGTTTGTGAGTACATATGTATATACATATGTTTGTGAGTATGAGCAAATCATGTGTATATGAAGAAACTTATATGTATATGAAGAAATTACAAAAATTGCTTAACTACTTAGCCACAAAATTCCCACAATATATTTCTAAGTAAAAATTTTGCAGATCACATTTTCTAACAGTAGTAAAAAAATAATAAACACTTATAAATAACAAAAGAATAACAAAAAGTCTTCTCTATTTGGAAGTTAAGCAATATGCTCTTAGATTAAAGAGAAAATCAAAATTGAAACTAAAACTTCTAGAAATCAATGAAAAGGAGACTACTTCATTCAAAATCCTATGAGGCAAACAAAAACTATACTCAAAAATATATGTCATAAATACTTTCAGCAACGAAAAATAAATAAGTAAATAAAAAGCTTCTACTTAACAAAACTATGTCAAGCTTTAAAAATTAATAGATGAAACCTGAAATTAAGACAAAGAAAAAGTATAGTAAATTAGGAATGACAAAGAAAATATAGGTGCATATTAAGAAATAGAGAAATAAAAAAAAAAAAAAAAGAACCATGCAATGTTCTGCCAACAAGTGTGTAAATGGGTAATTTTCTGGCAAAGTATAAATGACAAAAATTGACCCAATAAGAAACGGGCAAGCTGAATTCTCGCTAGCCCTTAAAACCAATTAGATAATTCCAAAGTTACTTAAATACTTTCAGGCCATAGACAAATTAAAACTGCTTAATTCTTTTTATCAAGTCCACATAACTTCAATGCCAAAACCTGATATGGTATACTAAGACCAATTTCTCTTATGAATAATTGCTAAAATAGTAGCAAATAGAACCTAGCAATTTATAAAAGAATAATACATCATGACTAAGTGATGTTTATATCAGAAATGAAAAAGTAGTTCAATACTAGAAAATCTGTCAGTATAAATTATGACATTTATAAAATTAAACGAGAAAACAATATGATTGTATTGTATCAGTAGGTTCCAAAAAGTCTGAAATTCAACAGTGTTAATAAAAATTTTGAGTAAAATAGGAATATAAAGAAAGTACTCAAGTATAACAAATGGTGATTTCCAGAACCAGAAACAAAGCTTATTCTAAATAGTGAAATACTAAAAACATTTCAACTAAAATCAGAAATTGGACAAATATGCTTCTATCACCAGTGTTATTCAATATAATGTTGGAGGTTTTAGCAAATGATATGAGTTATGAAAATACAACACTATACATTTAGAAAGCTGAGAAAGTCTTTTAATTTCGAGGCTCTTTCTTGCTTTGCTTTTTATTTTTATTTTATTTTATTTTTTGGTAATCAAAACATTTACAATATATATTTTATAGAAAAAAGCTTCTAGAATTAATAAGAAAATATGGTGAGTAGTTGAATATAAAATAAATATAGAAAGAATCAATAGCTTTTCCCTAGCAGTAAGGGTCGAGAAGTACCAATGGGGAAATATTCTACTCAAAGTAGCAATAAAAACTATAAAATCACTGGAATACACTTAATAAGAAAGGCATAGAATTTATATTAACAGAACTATTAAATTTTAAGAGGGAAAACAAAAACTGAGCAAATGGAAAAAATATTCCATATTTTAGGATGCAAATACCTTATATTATAAAAATATCAATTCTACCAAAATTAATAGATAAATCTAATGCATTTCCAATTATAGTCTTAACAAATCTTATCAATACAGTAATTTCAAGATTCATATGGAAAAATGAATACCTGCAATAGCCCCCAAATGCTTAATTATGAAGACTACTAGGGAGGAACCAGAAATTACAATAAATAAAACACACTATGATTAAAAGTTTTACTTCCATAAGAACAAAGAGATCATTGGGTCAGAATAGAGAATAAGTAAATTCAGATATAAACTATGGTCATAAGCTTTAATATATCACAAAACAGTATTTTAATTCAATGGGAAAACGAATGGTTTATTTAATAAATGGCACTAGCCATATGGAAAACAATAAAGTTAAATCCCATCTGATACCAAAAAAATCAAATTCTACATCAATTAAAAGCTTAAAATATAAAAAACAGAACAATAAATATTTTAGAAGAAAATCTAGGAGAGTGTATGTATCTATATGTATGTATGCCTTAACCAAAACTGCAACCAAACATACAAAAAAAGACATGAATATATATTTGATTTTGTATGGTATAAAGCTAAGTTAAAACTGTCAGAATAATGTATAAAGCACAATTTTAATTTAATAAAAATCTAAGTGTGTGTGTGTGTGTGTGTGTGTGTGCATGTGTGTGTGTGCGTGCATGCGAGCTTGTATAAGTGTGATACGCACTCCCAACATTCTGCTTGTTTCTCTGTCCCAAATACCACTACTTTGTTTAAGGCCACCGTGATCAATAGCCTAGAATTATTTCAGCAGCCTCATAACTAATTTTTCTGCTTTCCATTCTCTCCGCATTCCATTCTCTATACACCCTTTCAAAATCATAAATCTTATATTATTTCTCTGCTTAAAGCACTCCAGTGATTATCCATTGCCCTAAAAAAAAGGTCCAAACTCAGCAGAGCTTGATCCAGCCTTTACTTATGGGCCCATCATCATCTTTCCCCATTTCCCCACTTCACATCTCTGTACAAACCATATGAACTACTTGGAGTTTCCTGAACAAGCTCAACAATCTCTCTGTCTGTCTCTCTCTCTCTCTCTCTGGCTTCTGTACATGCTGGTTTTGTGTTTGGTTTGGCTTTTTGATAGAATTCTGTTCTATCTACCCCCACTTTAGCTAGTTATCTGTTTAGATTCATCTTGCAGATCTTTACACCTAAGTTCCTCCAGAATGTTTTCCTTGACACTCCAAGACTAAGACAGAAGCCTCTACTTTTTCAGCTTCCAAAGCACTTTGTTCTCACTCCCATCCTAAGCATTTACTGGCTTGTTCATCCACTCAGCCGGACTTAACCTCTTTGAAGACAGAGGTTATGTCTTGTCCACCACTTAATCATTTCTTTATTTTTTAAAAAATGAGAACATATGCTCTGTATCAGTGTCAGTGTTGAGCAATGGGGATACTAGAGTGATCAGAACAGACATGGGTCTCATCCTTATTGAGCTATATGAAAGACAAAAGTTATCCAGTAATGGTACACACAATCCCACACCGATACAAAGAAAACACATGATGACAGGTATAATGCAGGGTCTGGACTGAATTTTCTGAGTAAATAGATAAAAGAAGAAATCAATTAATGAATGAACAAATAGAGACACCTGTGTGTGACTGATCACATGTCTGTGTATTATGTAATACACATATGATGTATATATTATATAACATGTATAGTAGATATACACTCTTATATAGTATGCACAGGTGTAGTTTTCCCATGGCTGCTTTTCATACTCTCCAATACTTGGTGGCAGGCCTTTTTACACAAGCATGGATGGGAAAGTTATACTAAATGACTAATTTAATAGGTGTGAATGCTTATTATTTGACAAATTCTTGTTCCTTTGCCAAAAAATAGCCAGAGGCGAGAAGACAGACACGGACAGACTCAGGGCAGTCCATATATAATCAGGGAGCTTTATCAAAGTTCTGTGCTAAGCTTGCTCTCAGCATCTGGTCAGAATCTTAGTCTCCTGATAGGTGACTAAGGGCTCATCATTTCTCCCAGCCGTCCTACCCCAGCACTCTGGCAAGTTGCTGTGGAAGACACTAAGCCATCAGCCCAATAGCAACGTGGTGCAGAGTCAAAGAACGCACAGACCTGAGCTAATTACAAAGAGGAGCTGCAGAAGCACCTGCCTTAGCCCATGCCCACACCTGGCCCTGCTTCTGAAATGTAATCTGCCACATTGTGAAAAGATGGCAGTGGCTCACAGGCTTTGCAGTCTCCCTACAGAGACGTACTCTCGTTATTGCTCTTACCTGCACTTTTACCAGTCTTTTTTACTGATGGGTCGGGAAGGGAATTACTATGCAAATACATGGATTCTGGCTTCTGCTGATGCTGACTGGCCCACTGGAAATTGGAGGCCACCATATTGGCAGCAGGAGAGCATAATTTCCACAAGGATGGATCCTCAGAGGGTTTACTCAGAGCTGTTAATCACTGCTAATGCCTCTTTAATTGTTATGCTTTTTACAGTCCCTAAATTGCAATTCACCATCATCAACTGCTCCAACCCAGTCTTGGGAGCTGTGCCTCTGTCCAATTTGTACACAGAGGATTAACTTTTGGAATAAAAGGTGTGTTGCAGTAAAGAAATAAAAATGGTGAAAATCTGAAAAATTTTATAACTCTTCTATTGAGTTAGGTAATAAATACTTGGTCAAAGGCCCAGAATACGTGTTTCATTAGCCAAACAGTAGCAGATTTTATGTGTGACAGAAACTAGTGCAACATCATGCATCCATGATGTGGCTAGTACAGTCGCATATGACAGCACTGACAACATTCACAAACAGTAGTCCTAACACTTACACTTCTGGAGGATGAGTACACATGACTGTATGTTTATTTAAAAGAGATCTGTAGATACACCAGTTCGCATAATGTCCAAAAATGAAGTCAACGAGTGTACTGGGACTACACTGGTAACTCAGCCCTGAAAACATAATGACCCTCCTACTCGTAGGTACTCATCCTTCTGTATTTAAACACCACGCGCAGCAAGGAGCTCCTGAAGCTTGCTCTTCTAGTAATCACAAAGTTCCTTCCTTCTTCCACCCAAGCAAAGTCTATTCTTACAACTTTAGTCAACTCAAAAGAACTAATTCAAAACGCATTAAAGGCAGCTCTAGAGAACAATTTTATGTAGATATAAAAATAAACGGACATTAGAAAATAGACACACACAGTACATGTGATTTAGAAGGACATTACAGGTTATGATTTGGAAGGAAACAAGAAAGCAAGTAAAGATATAGGAGATCTATTTCAGGTAAGAGGAGCTAATGTGAGACGCTTTTATGCCAGGGTTAGTCTTCTATGTATACGTGCTCTCACTTGGGGAAATAGGTGTCTGTATTTATTATTCCTCCTCATTAGAGTATACACTTTAAACTGTTTTCCAAATCATATTCATTTGCCATGTTCCATTCACATTTTTCACTGTCAGTTCCTCTTTGATCATGCATATATAAGATGTTGGGCTGGGTAGAGAAGCAATTTAGGGCTGTGAAAATAAGTATCAGTGGCACTTGTAGGCATTGGACACATAACCACTGCTTCTTTTGCTTCATGGGTGAGGCCACCCTAGGAATGGCTGAAGCTAGCATCTCAGGCAGAGCAATTATCCATATTGTTACTATCTCCAGGTGAATATGACAGGGACACAGAGCTACGTTTGTGATACCACACCTGGACATATTCAACATACAGAATATACGGGAAAGCCCAAGACATGCAAGAATTAATAAAAATAATAATCTTCAAAAGTTGGGAGACAAGGAGAAAATGTACACCTGAGTTCTTCTATTATTATAAAGGAAACTACAATCTGTTTGGTTTCATGGTTTACTTGGTGAAAGGGTTATGTTCTTACGAATTCTTTCACTTTTGTAATACAGCTGTGTTCATGTTTTCTGTCTCCTTCCAGTTTTTGTACATAGCCACACATATATTACAGAGCTGGATTCAGAATGTAATCATGTACACAAAGACACTTTGTGTTTGGCTCTTTTCTTGTAGTGTAAAATTTCATCTCTATGGATGCTGGGAGTGTTTGAAGCTGTAAGCTCTAGGCTAGGCCTTGCTTTGAGAAATTGCCTTCAGCTGAATGAAGCTGCCTGGCCCAATGTCCTGCCTCTTCCCCAGGGCAACCTACATCCAAAGATGGTTAGTTTGGAAGGTGGTGAGCTGTAATATAAAGGCAGGGCTTCCTTGTCTCTGTGGGGGCAACTCTGAAGAGATCAGCTGAGACCTTTGCTGTGATTGCATCACATAGCAGTCTAACTTCTCCCTCTCCCATTCTACTTTCTTCACATCCTCAAGGGAAAACAGTCTGGTAAAACTATTAAGTTGAAAACACAGGCTACCTTTTGTGGAAAATGATGACCCAAAGGTTGAAGCTGTAAGCTACAAAGGATTATTCTCAGGCCTTGAAGCCTAATGTAATTTGCCTGGTTGAGTCATTGATCCTGAGGGTACTACCCAATAGCATTCCTGAACAAAATCTCCATCTTAATTTCCTGGAAAAGCAGAACTATGTCGACATCATAAACATTTTCTCACTGAAACAGCTATTTAATGTTCTGTTAAGTAGATTTACAATACTTTAATTGAATATTTCTTTATAATGGGACTGTTGGTTGTTGACGATATTTTGTCAGTATAAAGAGCATTCAATAAACATCAAGCTATTATTTGATGTTTCCTCTTGTTTAAAATTATTATTTTTTTTTAATCTGAAGTGTGGTCTTTTACTAAGAAAAAGATACAAAAGTTTTTGGTCTACTGATATTAAGGATTTGTGGATTATACAGTATTGTAAACTAAGTCCAGTAGTAACATTTATTACCAGAATACTAAGGAATTGGGACAGATTATTTTATACATTATAGTACCTTTGACCCAAGACTCAGAATAGGTGCTTGAAAGACTTTGTAGCTCATTCTACTGTATTTGGCTGAGTAAATCAGAACCTACATAATTCCAGCACCCTGTATAAAATAAATATTTGCTGAATAAATGTATGGATGAATAAATGAATGTTCAGGTTGCTTTAAATTTTAATTTAAATTCAAGGGTGCTCATTAATGTAGAATATATAAATAATGTAGAAAACATGGACTGGATATTGAGAAGCCCTTGGCGTTAAGTTTTTAAACTATTCCCATTCCCAAACAAAAGTGATCGTGGTGGTAACTAAAAAGGAAGAGTTACAGAGGAATAAAATAAAGTAACAGCTAATAAAAGCACTCAGAGTCAACTAGAAAACAGTAAGTGAAGTTTGTTATTATCATACCAGGACATGCACCACTAATTCATGGAAAGGGGTGCCAGAGACTGGGACATAGTGCAAATTCAAATCTTTATATTTGGGGCAGATGAGAAAGGAAGACCTTATGTTGGATGTGATGTATCTAGTGAGAGGTACTGGCAGATCCTATAGACATAAGAATTAGTCCCTGTTCTCATCTCTTAAAATGGTACAACTTTACATAATTCCGTAAGTTATATAAATGTCTAATCACTATGGTGTAAACCTAAAACTAATATAATATTTTATGTCAGCTGTAAATAAAAGATTAAAAAGAATATTTTTAAATGTTCCAACAAGAATCATTTCTCAAATCAGGCTGGTCTCGCCGATGCCTTGTGAGCAAACCTTGCTCATTTCAACCTCTGCTGTCACTCATACGCCCTCCCCTGGAATCTCCAAAAGACAGCAGCCCCCACTGGGCAGGTTTAAGCACAGGGGACAAAGAGGAGGACATTCCACTCCTCAGAGAGGAGAAGGAGGGGAAAAAAATACACAAAAAAAAACCAGAAGCAGGAGAAAGGAAACTGCACCAAAAGCTTACTTTATTCTTATAGATATTTTCATAGGTAAGCTAGGGGCCACTTGATCCAAAAGAGATGTAAAACATAACTGTCTGAATTTGGAACTCTTCTTTTTCCCATAAGCCTTTATCACTTCCCTGCAACACTTTAACTCCTAAAGAAAACAAAGGGTTATATGAGAGATCTTTCTTAATATTTGAAAGCAAACAAAAACGCATTATCTGAAAGGTCAACCAAATCCAGTACTTGACAAGAAAAAGATATTACAGAGCTGTAAGGTCTTGAATTCACACACCATGAAAGAAGCCACATTCTTTTCAAAGTGCTTCTTTACTACCTGCATAAAAGTGTCATAATTAAAAGTTAAAAAAAAAATACATGCAGGCTTTTCTCTTCTCAGCCATTCCCAAGCCTTGCCAGAACTTCACTGCTATTTCCTTTCTAGCTTCCAGAAGGATGTCAAAGGTCAACACAGTTTGTTTTTTTCTATCCCACTAACAGTCAAATGGTTGGCCTGGTGCCCTAGAAAGAAAATAGATTTTTGAGGGTTTTTTTTAGTCTGTGACTATGGTAACCTTGTGCTAAGTGCAAGTCACATAATGTGGGCAACCTTCTTTTCAAACAAAGAGCCAATAATCTTCAGTTCTGTTGTCTTCAGATCCTATACTCCAATAAAGCTTACTATTCACATCCCTGTTTCACTAATCAGAACTACTCAAGGATTTAACATCAGTAAGAATGAAGGCAAGTGCAGTCAAGTTCCTATGTGATTACACCCAGATTATTTTACCCCGGAAGTCCCTCCTATTTGCCTAAGATTTATATATACATTGTGACAGCAGGGACACTGGTTTGGGAATACCACTGTTACTTGGATTTTCGCTTCCCATTAGCAATTAGATGCATCTCATCACTTAAAGATTTTGTCCCCAAAAGATCAGAATTGTGAGATCCATGACTGTAAAAGTGTATATACAGGGATTGAGAAAATGAGAGAGGGAAATTAAGGAGAATTTAGACAAAGGAACTCAAATGACATTTATTTGCCTCATATGTTTGCTTATGGTCCTAAACAAGTTTGAAATTTGAGGATAATTTACTTAAACTCCATTATTTCTATCCAATTAAGGTTTTAAATAATTTAACAATATGTATCTAAACCAAACACCATTTTTTAAAATATTTCGTTTGTCTATTCCAACAAGAGGGAGAATGAGTAGATGTGACAGATGCTTGAACCTATTATGATTTTAAATATCTGGGCAGTGGTAATAATATTAACCATATATAGTTAAAGTCACAGGGTTCTAAATATCTTCTAAACAATTCACTTTAAATTCCTATTAGCTCAACTTAAAAACTAAACAGCTACTTAGTGTGAGTTCCTGCTTCAGGTGAAGATTCTATTTAACTAATTGTACCCACTGCTATATAAAGAAGCAGAAAGCACTGGTACTAAATATAGACACACTTTTATAGCACACTGTAATGTTATCTAATGACTGATGACAGACTGTAAAAAATAAGTTACCCTGGGTATTTAAAATGTCAGGGAAGCAATGAAAAAAATCAGAGTCTACAGAACAGATTATGTCAATGATTAATGAGGCTTTTGAATTCACCAGAAAGTATTTGTGAAGACCAAAGATATCCTAAAAGTAAAAGGATTACAAGAAGAAAGGAATACGTCCTAGTGCAGATGTCACTCACTATAGTATTAAGAAAACAGGTAATTTAAGCAATAGACGTAGACAGCAGTTTTATTTTTATTGTACTGAAATGTGTGTTCTCATTCTTGAACAATATTTTTCTACGTGCAAAAGAATACATAAAATGGAGGAACTAATCACCTATTCTGATACGAATTGCCCTAGAACATTAAACGAAGTGGGACTATGTTCAGACAAAATCTAATTTCATCTTCAAGGTCCATATCATTAAATCAGGTTACAAGTAAGACCACAAAACTTGAGGAAAATAAACTCCAAAGATAAGTTCCAATCTGGACACTGATTATATAAAATTTGGTGCCTTCATGCACGCTATTAGAAAAAGCAAAATCGCTTATGTATAAAAACAGACTACAAACTCTTAAACTCATTTATACTTGTTAACTTAGTTGTGTTTTGAATTTTTTTAATTGGGGCTATACCCAAGTAGAAATAAAAATTCCCTTTGGACTTATGATCTATTTTAGTATAATTTTACTCAACAATTTTTAGAAATGTTTTATTTTGATATAATTTCACTTAGAGGAAAGTTGCAGTAATAGCACCAAAAACTCCCATATTCTTTTAACAAGAATCACCAATGTGTTTAAAATATACCCCATCTGCTTTATTATTCTCTCTCTCTCTCTCTCTCTCTCTCTCTCTCTCTCTCTCTCTCTCTCTCTCTCTCTCTCTCACCATTTGAGAGTAAGTAGCAGATATGCTCCTTTACCCCTAAATACTTCAGTGTACACTTCCTAAGAACAAGGATGCTCCCTTATATAACCTCAGTACAATGATAAAGATGAGGAAATTTCATATTGGTACCATTATTTAATCCATATTCAAATTTTGCTTTTTATCCCAATAATGTTCTCTATAGCTTTTTTTTTCCTAGTCCAGGATCTAAGACAGGATCATCCACTGTATTTGTCTGTCTTGTGTCTTTAGCTTTCCTTCCTCTAGAATAGTTCCTCAGTCTTTCTTTGTCTTTAGAACAATATTTCTAGGGTACCTACCTTTCTAGGCACTCTGCCCTGTTGGTGTCGTTACAAAGGGTTAAACATGGCACCTAATCACCAGGTACCCACAGTCAGGTTGAAGAGAAAGACATGTAAACAATTCGGAAGCATATAATGAAATGTGCTGTAATAAAAGTATAAGATGGATTCTTTCAATTTTTATCAGCTCAAAATACTTCGTCTCTGCATCTTTTTTTGTTTGGAGATAAGAAAATACTTCTATAATGAGAGTCATCATTGGCAAAAGTTATTGATAAAATATCTTTAAATTCAAGGAGTTAGCCAAAGTAAGAAATAGGAATGGTTCTTTAAATGGAAGATGTGTGTATCGCTTCATGGCTTTGCCTAAAATCAAGTGTAAATGGAACATGTGTTACAATTACTATTTATTCAGAAACAGAAAATGTTGGCATAGTAACAAGCACAGTTTTTCTTTTCTGTAGTTGGAAAAGCTAAATTCAAATCCAGCCTCAATCATGTATTAGCTTAGTGATCTTGAGTAACTCACTTGCGACAGGGGCCTTAATTATTTCATCTGTAAAGTGGGATAATAATGGTTAACTATAGAGTTTAACAAGGTACAAAATAATGTACGTGAAAATTTTTTATAAATAGTAAAGCACTGTATGATTTATATACCTGTATATGTATACGTATATGAGTATATACTCGTGTGTCTATAGGTGTATTTATGTACATAAGTATGTATATGTATGAGTATATATTGAATATAGAGAAAGAGAATGAGAATAAGAGAAGGCTTAAGGATGCATTTGATATGTGGACTTTTTTTAATGATAGGGTCCCCCCTCTCACCACATAAAAGAGTTTTGAATCCCAAATTTCTCAATCTATTTGGGAGTGATGTTCCCACTTCTCTTGGGATGGCTGTCTTCCATTGGCCACACACAGGCAGCCTTCCATTCTGTCCACTAGGTACAGAAGTTCTATTCCTCAGGTGATGTGACCTTCCATGAGGTTCAAGACTGACAGTGCCAGGGGAGCAGAGATTATGTCTGCCTTCCTGTCAAATCTCTAGAACCAGCTCAAGCCTGGTCCATAGAGAGTCACAATCGGACCTTGTCCAGCCCAAAATACTGTCAGCATTACTGCTTCCTTCTTGAGGCAATTGCTACTAAGACATCAGTGGGGAAACCAGAACTTTGATCAACTTCCTCTATGTTAGGGTAAATGATGTGTTTTTAAAAAGCTCATTTCTGGAGTTGTGAATCAAGAAATACCATTGAAACAACAGAAACACTATAATCCTGTAGAAATCCTATTGGAATTGCTTAAATGAATTAAAAAATGATTATCATTAACATATTAATTATTTAAGCTCTTGCCACTGTCTATTACATTCCATTATATCACATTTCTTCATAATACATACCACTAGGAAGTTACCTTTTTTTTTTTTGAATAATTGTTTTATTTGTCAAGTAGAGGTTTATTTGTCAAGGTTGCCAGATGGGATGGGGTTTGGGGAATGAATGAAAAGGGGAAGGGATTAAGAAGTACAAATTGGTAGTTATAAAATAGTCATGGGGATGTAGGGTACAGCATAAGGAATATAGTTAATGATATTGTAATAACTATGTATGATGTCAGATGGATACTAGATTTGTCGGGGAAGTTATCATTTTTTGTTATTTGTGGGATTTTTTTCTGTCTGTCCCCCATTTTCTGTCTGTCTTCCTCCCTGCTGATCCCTACAACAGTACCTGAAAAAGTAGATACTCAATAAATATTGATATTGATGGAACAAAGTTCTTGAACAGTGTTTCTTTAATAAGGCAAACATTCTCTATATTATTATACATACACATCTCTGGATTAACAAATCTTTCCTGTAGTTAATACAACAATAAAATTTAGCCTAGCTAAAGCCTTAGTGATGATTTAGAACCTGTAAACTGAAGAAGTTTGATAGATTTGCAACTAGTTAGAGTCTCTTGATTACCAAATTTGCAATCTACAAAACTAAGCTTAAATATGGCAGGTAAGCAAAAAGTAATGACAAATTAAGAGAAGAGAATTTTCAGATGTTTGGCAGATCTGCATTGTTCCTTTTTATTATTATATAGAATTGAGAATCAGAATAGTAAAAAAGAAAGGGTATAAAAAACAAAAAAGAGGTACATGAAAAACAGTCTGAAATACTTACTAGAAGTGAATGAAGAGATGAAAGAGGCGTCATACCACTCTAGCAAGTACACGGAATCAGGAGAAATAGAAAGAAACATAGAAAAATGATGGCAATCTGGGGTATTTTCAGTCAAAATTGTTCCCAGCACTAATCACTCAGTGGAGTAACTCGGGAGAATCAAGATCATTTGTCACTGTTTTTGCCTGTTCTCTGGCTGAAATCCCTCTTCACCTCTCCTTTGTGAAGACCCTACAATGACTCTGCTTTATGAAAACTCACAGACAAGTATAAACTTCCCTTTCCACAGCAGCTACAAACTCACTCTGTTGCCTACTTTGTTCCACCCCCTCCCCCAGGCTAAATTTGTCCTCTGGTGATTAATAGGATTTCTGGTTCTAGTAGTAGTGGAGAGAAAAATGCTACTAAAGCCAGCATTGTATTAAAACTACCTGTGACCCACTATTTCTGACAGTGGTTGAAAAACAATCAACCACATGTCTGTGCCAAGTTAATGACAAAGGACAAAGAAAAGGAGGGATCAACCCAAAACTAGATATTAGATACGCCCTCTTAGACAGACACAGGAAGAAATCAGAAAAAAAAAAAAAAAAACATATCATAAATATATGGTACAGATGGTGGCCGTCTAAGTCAGCAGTCCTCAGCATCAAGGAGATTTGGTAAAGACATAAAGAGAGGGGAAAAAAAAAACACATAAATAGAACACAGAGCATCTAGCAGGAGGCATTAGGCCTGAGTCAGAAGACAAAGGACAGTGAATGGAAGCAGGCCCTAGCTCCTATTTAGGGTTCAGAAGCAGAACTAAAAGTCCTGAAGAGAAATGGAATAAGGAAAAAGAACTGAGTGGTGTACTAGGCAGCAACCCACTCTCAGAAATAAAACAGAAACAGAAACCCAGATTCCAGAACCTCAAGTAGCAGTAAGTATAATTTGGTACCAAATTCCCTTAGAATTGAACTAGAGCATCTTAAGCGTCCTTGCCCAAGAGCAGGGACAGTCTTAGAATTAAGGTGTCAAGTCATGGCTGCGCATCAATTACTGTAGAGCTTATTTTTAAAAATACAAAGTCAAATTTCCCATCCTAGATATGATAAATCAGAATACCTGGGTATAGTGTCTACAGGACTCCTTTTTTTTTTTTTTTTTTTAATATCTCCAGATTATCCTACTATACAATCACTAGTGGAATCCACTGTTCTAGGGTCTGGAGTAGACATAATTGTTTCTGGGATTAAGATTTAAATCAATAATGCAAAACATACCTCTCTAGGAGGGCAAAAGCATAAATTCATCGATGTTAAAATAAAAATTGATATTTTCAGAGTTGGCTTTTCCTCTTTTTTTTGTGCTTGCCTAGCTCTAGACAAGGCTCAATCCTGACCAGTATGTATGAGTCAGAAATTACTTTAGCATCCTTGCTTATGAAAATCATATCTGTTATGTTTTTCCTCAAATGACTCTTCTATGTGCCTCAATGGTTTCTTTTCATATCTGTCACCAACACTCCCCTAACTTCAAATGAAATCCTCCCCCATACCACCACTTCTTCTGTGGTGCTCCACAACTGGTGCTTCTGACTCCCCTTTTCTACATGGGAAGTGAGGTCCAATCCTTCACATCACCACCATGCTTTATTACCCAAAATCTACCCCACCCCGCGTCTGCACAATGACAGTGGTGGATAACATTGTACAAGCTGCCCACAAAGGTTAGAATAAAATTCATTTATATCACAGGGGAAAATTCTGACTAGTATTTCAAGTCTACATCTCCTTTCTTCACACAGAAAAATTACCAATTCTCATCTGAAAGTTAAAACCAGACTTGGTGGGGGGAAAAATAGCATGATAAGCCAAGAATTGGAAGTTTTGGCTCAGTTATACAACATTTGAAATGGATCTCATTTCATTTTAACTATCTACTATTACAGATAACAGAAATATAAAAAGAGAACTCCAAACATCCATAAAAGTTATCAACAATACGTAATTGTCTATAGCTCACCACATAGAAAATAAAACATATGAGACTCACATGGGGCTCATGAAAACTAATCAAAAGATATTAATATTTTTGTTTTGAAAAATAGACTGACAGTGAGATAATAAAAGGAATGTGCCACATATAAAAAGCCTTACTTTGAATAATATTTTTACTGTGACTCATAAAATTCTACTCATCAAATTAATTTAGATAAACTGGGATAGAAATATCAAAAACACTTAAAATTGACTGAAGCTCTGAACTCAAGGCTAGTAAGAATGACAACTCATCTGGTTTAGAACATAGGATTTTTTAAAATTTAACTCAAATCTTACTGAAAATTTTCGTTAATTTTTCAGACTACATAAATAGCATGCTATTAAAATGTATTATTGAGTCAAAATTAGAGTCATACAGCAAAAAACATGAAAACAGAGACAAAACAAAATGGACAAAAAAAAAAAATTAGACCCACATGTAACAAATGATTTAATGAGTAATAGTTATCAAATAAAAGGGAAAAAGTCAGAGGAAGTAGGGAGGTGGTATGATCATTTGAGCTAAAGACTCAAACGAAGTAAAAACAAAAAATAGCATTTAAATTAACAAAGCAAATGTACCAAATCACTATGAGTTTACTCCATGAGAAGGCAACAAAAATGATCTATGAGTTTGACATATGAAATGATGTGGGCCCACAATCATTTCTCTCACATAGTAAGGAAAGAATAAACTTCTTTCTAAGTCAGAGAAAAAAACAAAAATAATGATACTCCTTTGTAACGGAAGCAGTTGAAGGGCCAATAATTAATGCAGTATACTCTTACATCAAAGCCTCAGAGTCTTCCTGCTTTCCCCACAACCTAATGGTTTGACCCTATATAAACAGCTTGACCTATCTGTGCTTTCATTTCTTCCGTTCTAAGTCAGACATAATTTTTCCCCATTAGGAATTTTGCAGATATTAAATAGAAGTGATACTATCTCCTGAGAAGAGAGCAATAGAAGATTTTTTTAAGAGGCTTGAGAAACCTGCTTATGACAATGAACTAATAAGTTTTAGTTAAGTGAGTTAACTCACTGACCATTGATAGTGTCGAAAGGAATTAAACTACAGCAAGCTGGGGACTAAGAGCTTGGGATATCCTTAGAGAATAAGGATATTAACAAAGACTGCTTGTGGCATCTTATACTTTAAACATCTTCACAAATAGGATTACAGGTCATATCATTTAGAAGTCACACCCAAATTCCTAAAAGCGTTCATTTCCACTGTATAATGCTGGCTAACTGCATTCTGGGAACTTATTTTTTAGCAGATCAAAGAAAAAGATTCTACTTACCAGTACCATGGATCATTTATGCTAAAAATCTCACGAAGAATTTTTTAAGCATCTAAATTAAGTCATAAAATCTTGGGAAAGTACTCAGAATGACAAACAGTAGAACAAAATTCTTACAGTTTGCATGTGTTGAAACTGTAAGGAAATAGCAGGTGCTATTTTTGTTTATTAAAACATCTATTAGAATGACTAAAATCCAAAAACTGCTAATAACAATTTTTGGAGAGGATAAAGAGACTGGCACTCTGGAAGACACTTTGATAGTTTCTTTCAAAGCTAAACAAAGTCCAGTAATCTCTCTCTGAGGTATTTACTTCACTGGCTTAACAACTAATGCAAGTGAATTTTCTAGCAGCTTTATTCATAATTGCCAAAAACAGAAGAAACCAAGACGTCCTTCAACAAGTGACTGCAAAGGAAACTGTGGTACCTGCAAATGACGCAATACTATTCAGAGAAAAAGCGGAATGAGCTCTCAAGCCACACAAAGACATCTATTAACCTTAAATGAACACTGCTACGCAAAGGAAGCCACTGTGAAAATGCTACGTACTGTATAATTCCATTTATATCACATTCTGGAAATGGAGAAACTATAGAGTTTCTTTAGAACTTTAGATCAGAGCTTTCCTGGGATTTGACGTGGGGAGGGGGATGGCGCTGCAGAAGAGAAGCACAGGGGATTTTTTTATGGCAGTAAAAGTATCCCACATGATGCATGATGGTGGATACATGACACTGCATTTATCAATACCCATAGAATTGTACAACACAAACAGTAAACCATAATGTATGCATATTTTAAATATATATAAATATATATGTATTACAAATGTATGAAAAAAACCTCATTGAAGGTGGTAGACTAGAAAGATACTGATCTACATAACTTTGGAAATGAGGCTGCAAAACTCTACACATTAACTCCATACTCCAAAACTGCACATAAACTCTGTACTCTAGTTGATAAAATTATTTCCCATGGGAGTATGTGTTAACAATTCTGAAATAACTACACATTACATTGGAATTGAATAATTACGTAGATGGATGGCTAAAGAGAGCCAAATTTCTCACTGCTGGAGTAAGAGGTTATACACAACCATGGGGGAAAGATTAGAATGATCCAGCCATATGGTAATGGATTAGAGTTGGACACATCAGTACAAACTCATATTTAGTATAATACAGATACAGATGGACACATAGAAAAATATTTACAGATAGGCATATAGACACAAGTTAGTACACATATATATATTTCCTTGCTCTGTCAGCTGAGAGAGCCTAGAAGCAACAACATCGTAGTAACAAGATATTGGTTTCTAACACCATCCTCTAATAAAAGGAACCAGGACCCTTTGGAGAAATGACTGAGACTAGGACTGGGGCGGAAAACATGCAAAATGAGTCTGGAGCATCTTACAGAACTAGAAAGTAAAGAAATACTCAAACACACCCACCCAGGCACTGTGTGTATGCAGATACGCACGCACCCCCCCCACACACACACACACACACAGACAAACACACGGTGATGGGCATATGTCAAAGTACAGAGGAGACAACTGAAAGAGCTGACCAATACTCTTCAGAACTGTCAAGATTATAAAAAACAAGAAAACCATAAACTCTCTCAGCCAAGAGGAGTCTAAAGGAGACATGACAACTAAATCTAATGTGGTATGTTGAGTGAGATCCTGGAAAAGAAAAAGGACAGAGAGAAATTAAGGATATCTGAATAAAGCATGGAATTTGGTGAATAATAATGTATCGCTTTTGGTTCGTTAATTGGAACCCAAGAACCATGTTAATGTAAAGATGTCATTAACAGAGGAAATGGGTGTGAAATATATGGGAACTTTCTGTAGGTACTATTTTCATAAATTTTCTACAAATCTAAAACTATATTAAAATTAAAAGTTTACCTTAAAAAGATTTAAAGGGAAAATAAAAGTGAAACCCCACCTACATGAAAAATTCAGTAAAAGAGGACAATAGACAGTCTGATGAATGGAATGTGAGAAGTTGCCCTCCCACTCAAAGAAGAGGTGCTGGACAGAGAGTTGCTAGTGCTGGGGAAACAATGCATGAGAGGTAAAGAAGACCAAAAAACAAAACAAAAAAAGGAACAAAAATGACTGTCATGTTTTTCCAGTAAGGAGAGAGGCTAAAGCGATGTGGAGAAATTTAACACGAATAATGAGAAAAGGCTTATAACAGATTTCAAGGGGGGGAAAAACGGTTCTAAGAGAAAACGAATATCTATGGGAGAAAAGAAAGTACCATATTTCTGCTCAGTATATCTTGTATCTTCTAAAACTGATCTGCATAATTTAAGCAACAGTTTTCATTAAAGTGTTTATTGTGTACGTACTGGAGGCAGTGTTCACACTCGGTGGTCATTTCCTTTTCAGGCTCACCTATTACACCTAGTCATTTTGGGAAAAGTATGCAGGCAGAGAGCAAAACGCAGAAGTTCTCTCCACTATACAGAGAAGCACTATTCGAGGTCTCTTTGAGGAATTATTAAATGAGATACTACAACAATATTCCTAAACTTATTCATTAAAAAAAATCAATGGCATCAGAAATACAGCTTTTTGCAAGCTTTGTGCCAGACAAATAATGTCTAACATCCACGTATTAAGTTAAGCCTCCTATATACCAAGATCGGCTTGAAATCCTGCAGCCAACAGAACTGGTATAGTGTTTACTACACACAACTAAGAAACCATGTTTGTGTCATGACAGCAAACACCATCACCCCTAACTTGTATTGTCAACACCTGAAATCTAAAGAAAAACATACTGGTTCTAAACTGAAAATGATCTTAATTACAATGAAACTGTGCTCTCCTCAATACTAATGAGAAAATAGTCTTAAACATTTTTGATACTACTGATCACATACAAGCAAATAGCCCAAATACATTTTGAAATAGTAATAAACTGAGTAAAATGCAATATCATAACAATACTCATAATTCAAAGAACGAGGAACACTGGTGCAATTAGCATTAGAGGGGTGATGTAATGTCAATCTCAGTCCAAAGAACAACTCTGGAAGGCAGCATGAATCAGTGGAAAGAACACGGGATTTGGAATCAGACTGACCTGGGTTTAAATCCTGCTTTTATGGCGTGTAGTCACTGACAAAGGAACTTAAGTTAATGGCTCTCAGTATTAGTTTCCTCACCTGAAAAAGTGAGCAATTTTGACCTCTCAGGTCTAATGAAAATATTTTGCAAATATTCAATAAGAGCAAATACTTATGTAACATTTGTTATGTATCAGGCTGTCCTGAGTACCGTATATAAATTTATTTAATCTTCTGAACAATTTTTGGAGGTATGCAATTATATTATCCCCGTATTACAAATGAGAAACATGAAGGATGAGAAATATGAAAGATTAAGTAAGTCATTCCAGTTCATATAGCTAGTAAGTAGAGGAGCTGTTTTCAACCCAAGTAGTCTGGCTCAGTTTTGCTCTAAAGCATTACGTTACAAAACCATTATTAAATCAGTTAATTCCAAATACCTTACCTCCTATTCATCTCATTAAAATACTGACACTACTTACTTTTAATGAAAGAGAAAACGGATCAGTTAATAAGTTGCAGTAACAAAGCTATATTGGCAGAGTTTATTTATTGCTATTAATCTTAATTCATGTGTAAAAGTGGTAAATAGTTATTGCAACAACTAGTTCTCCAAGTTGCTAAATATGTTAAACATATTCCAATTCACTAAACAATTATATGATTAAGAGTTATTCTGAGAAAACCCCCAAGGTAACCTTAACCCTAAGCAAGGCTGACTAATGCTTCAGTTTTATGGCCAATAAAAAGGCTGCTTAATGCACATTCCAAATCACAATACAACCAAAAAGTACATGCAAGTCAATATATAAGCAACAAATTATTACTTGTAAAAAACAAACAACAGGGGCTGGCCCGGTGGCTCAGGCTGTGGGAGCTCCATGTTCCTAACTCCGAAGGCTGCCAGTTCAATTCCCACATGGGCCAGTGGGCTCCCAACTACAAGGTTGCCAGTTCGATTCCTCGAGTCCCGCAAGGGATGGTGGGCTCCGCCCCCTGCAACTAAGATTGAACACAGCACCTTGAGCCGAGCTGCCACTGAGCTCCTGAATGGCTCAGTTGGTTGGAGCGCGTCCTCTCAACCACAAGGTTGCCAATTCGATTCCTCGACTCCCACAAGGGATGGTGGGCTGTGCCCCCTGCAACTAGAAATGGTAACTGGACCTGGAGCTGAGCTGCGCCCTCCACAACTAAGACTGAAAGGACAACAACTTGAAGCTGAACAGCTCCCTCCACAACTAAGATTGAAAGGACAACAACTTGACTTGGAAAAAAGTCCTGGAAGTACACACTGTTCCCCAATAAAGTCCTGTTCCCCTTCCCCAATAAAATCTTTAAAAACAAACAAACAAACAAATAACAAAAATTCCATACCAGCTAATGATTCTGGAATCTGTGGCACTTTATGGAGAACTCAGGTTTCACAGTGTTTCAGGGTCCCTGATACTAGGAAAATATTGTGAGGTATAAGACCCAAAGGTCATCTCCTTCCTCCTCCTTACTAGCATCTCCCGAACAAATAATCCCGTGACAACATTCCTCTCATTCTGACTTTAAGTGTGCTAAGGTTTTGGAAACAATAAAGCCTCATCTAACAGAAGACCTTTAAAACTGAAAAAAAACCTTAATGAATATTCTTTCACGTCCTTTCTGATTCTTATGAGAGAAAATGCACTTAACAAAAGCAGTATAAAACCATACTTTGTTAATACTTAGTAAATAACCAATGTCTGTTAAAACAGCAAACCTTAGTTTGCCATAATTATTCAGTAAATGAATTCTAGAGCTCTCGTTTCTATTTGATTTCTGTCCTACTGTGGGATGACTTTTTCCTATATCATCTGTTCCATCTTATAGCTCTTGATGCTCTACACTGAAACACCCACAACCCCTTTAATAGTATTAAATACTATTTAATAGTATTAAACCTGAAGTAGTCATACCCCTTGTTTGTTTTAAACTGTGTTATGGCAAAGGGAGCTGTGCATTTTTCCATCCTTCTCCCTTAACTCTCCCGACTCATTTTCTGTCTCTGTGCCCCCGATATCACCTAAATCCATGCCATAGGACCAGATGGCAACACATCAGCAACAAACATGGTATAAACCCTTTCATGCTTTATCACAGATGCTTCATTGTACCACTCAACTGTTAAAAGTCCAAAGAAAATACTCAATGCCATAGCTCACACGCATATAAATGCATTTTTACGACCTAATTGGAGCTAAAAATGGGCTTTGTAGATTATCACTGAAAAAGGTTTACATTTTTCAGACAACTAAAATTAGAAGATCATTTTGGTATGCAAAAGACATGTACCAAATAAAGCCATAAATTTAACACTAAAAGTCTCCAGCAGGGAGGACATGGTTCACAACTCTGTCTTTGTACGGCCTTGGTCCAGAGTTGAAGAGCCTCTTTAGAGCGCTATACTGCATCACCACATGGTACTGTCCCACCAGAGCGCCAAAATGAGGCTAATAAATGACAAGGAGCAGTCTGTACTTAATATCCCTAATTTGTAAATGATGAGACAGAAATAGCAACGACCGGTTTCTAAGCCAACAAAAGAGAAATAAATAGCAAAAACGTTAGCTGTCTGGAAATAATTCTTTCCCATGAGTAGTGGGGCATGAGCCACTCTAATGTGCATGCGTTTCCAGGAAGTCCTAGGGAAGCTTGGACAGAACAAATGCACGACAGAGGCGTCACTTGTTTTCTGCAACAAGCTTGCTCTCTCTGTCTCTCTCTCTCTCTCTCTCTCTGTCTCTCTCTCTCTCTCTCTCTCTCTCTCTCTCTCTGTCTCTCTCTCTCTCTCTCCAGGTTCGTCTTTTTATTCCATGCCAACCGCTAACTCAAACTTCAACATGAAGAGCCAGGAAATAATCAAACTATCTACAGTTTTCACTGAATCAATAGAGATGGTCATTTTGAAAGGAGTAAATAAAATTTGTTACTTTGATCATATTTTCTAACTTACGACTTTAAATATTTTTTGTAATAAGTGAAGTATAAATAACATACAAGTGAGTGAACACATGTTTAGTCTCTACCACAACCCTGTAATTGGTTAGGAAGATGAGAAAAATACGTATTCCCCAATCACAACCCACCAATGTTCTAACCACACTCTCCAAAGGTGATTAATATAAAGCATAGAGTTGGAAAACTGCCCTCTGGCATCCACAGAGAAGATTCCCAGGCATGAAAATTTCTCTTAACCTGGATGAAACTATTTCTCCATGCCAAACCCCCACACTCAGGAAAAGGCTTCCTTTCCTGTATGGTGTTTTCCTGTCTAGTGAGTTAATCAATTCTTGAATTCTCATAAATGATTGTACAGGAGAATTTAAAAGTAATTTTAAAAAAAGATGAAATCTAAGCAAGCCAAGATGAATCATAGTTCAGTGACATATTAAAAACAAAGCTTTCATTGAATATGACCAGTAAAGCTGTTATCTTTGTCCAGAGAGAGTCTATATTTCAAGAGTCATGAAAGGACATTACTCAAAAGAGAACAGCTACCTCTTAGGCACATAATCACATGTTGGATCCATGCCAGCATCTGGTCAACAGGTGACAGGCATTTAGTTTTATTCTTCAGAAATTTAAATTTTACAAGGTTGTGCTTTTTTGCAAGTTGGGAACAACCCATTACTATTTAGAGGGGAAAAAAAACTCAGATCTAATTATCTCTTTTCTAGAAAAATGTAATATTGCACCGGCCCGGTGGCTCAGGCGGTTAGAGCTCCGTGCTCCTAACTCCGAAGGCTGCCGGTTCGATTCCCACATGGGCCAGTGGGCTCTCAACCACAAGGTTGCCAGTTCAATTCCTCGACTCCTGCAAGGGATCGTGGGCAGCGCCCCCTGCAACTAAAATTGAACATGGCACCTTGAGCTGAGCTGCAGCTGAGCTCCCGGATGGCTGTTGGTTGGAGCGTGTCCTCTCAACCACAACGTTGCCGGTTTAACTCCCGCAAGGGATGGTGGGCTGTGCCCCCTGTAACTAGAAAACGGCAACGGGACCTGGAGCTGAGCTGCGCCCTCCACAACTAAGACTGAAAGGACAACTTGAAGCTGAACAGAACCCTCCACAACTAAGATTGAAAGGACAACAACTTGACTTGGAAAAAAGTCCTGAAGTACACACTGTTCCCCAATAAAGTCCTGCTCCCCTTCCCCAATTAAAAAAAAAAAGTAATATTTATAGAAATCCAAACACTGTTGTACAGTCACCTTCTAAATTATAAGCACCCAGCTTAAAACTCCTCATTCCCTAATGTCATCAGGTAGCACGCCCCTGCTGCTCTTTCCACTCACTATGTGACCCATCTGTATCTCTGGCAAATTCTTTAGGGCAACTAAGCTGGGCTGGGACACCGTGGCACCTGGTGGTTACCATGGTAAATTGTCTGGCCTAGAGTTTTTTTGTGAGAATTGTGCACACTTGTGTGCAAGTCATGGCTCAGATGCCATTAGCACGCACTGATTCGCAAGGTGGGGAGCATAAGGAAAGGAGATATAAGGGCAGGGAAACATTTAGAAATTGGATAAGAGCAACTTTTCAAAATATTAAACATCCCTCTGCCAAAATTCTGATACATCCCTCTTAATAGGGCATCATCTCAACTACCCACCCCCTAAAAATCACAACGTGTCAAGAGAAATAGATGTTACTGATGAGAGAGTCCTTGAAAATATAAAATCAGAAAACTGTAAATAGCTCTTGGGTAATGCCCATTTCCATCCCCCTTTATTCTCATCCTTCATCTTCTCCAGAGTAAGGTTCACTTGGGTAGTACAAGATCGAGGTAAGAAAATCTTTGGCCTTCCTTTTCACGGTCCATTACTGTCTTGTACACTATTATGGACAAACCACTTATATCTACATGCCTCCCTTCACAAAAGTTCCATGTTCTTAGTAAAATATTTTGTGTTTTCAAAAGTTACATAGGATAAAAGTACAGTCATGGAGAGCTGGAGTCCCAGCTTGAGTGTAAAAGCCAGGTCTACCTCTGAGAGTCAGATATGTTTAGAAAAATCCAGCAGACTCATGGGTTGAGGTCACCTGGAGTCTGTAGAAGGGACTCAGATATCTGCAGACAAAGTATTTACTCTAAAGGGAAAGAAAGTCAGGCAAACAAGTTTGCCCCAGTTTCCATCATCTGATTCTGAGATGTGATTCTTTTTTTTCTTTTTCTTTTTTTTTTTTTTAAGATTTTATTGGGGAAGGGGAACAGGACTTTATTGGGGAACAGTTTGTACTTCCAGGCCTTTTTTCCAAGTCAAGTTGTTGTCCTTTCAATCTTAGTTGTGGAGGGCACAGCTCAGCTCCAGGTCCCGTTGCCGTTTTCTAGTTGCAGGGGGCACAGCCCACCATCCCTTGCAGGAGTCGAGGAATCCAACCGGCAACCTTGTGGTTGAAAACCCGCACTCCAACCAACTGAGCCATTCTGGAGGCAGCTCAGCTCAAGGTGCCGTGTTCAATCACAGTTGCAGGGGGCGGAGCCCACCATCCCTTGTGGGACTCAAGGAGTTGAACCGGCAACCTTGTGGTTGAGAGCCCACTGGCCCATGTGGGAATCGAACCGGCAGCCTTCGGAGTTAGGAGCACGGAGCTCTAACCGCCTGAGCCACCAGGCCGGCCCCCCGAGATGTGATTCTGAGTTCTGTACTGAGTCAGTCACTAAGATTTGTTGTTCCCCATCACCACCCTCCACCACTCCTTAGATTCCCATCTGAGTCATAAAAAAAAAAAAAAAAAAAAAAAAAAAAAAAAAAAAAAAGGGAGGATTCCAAAAAAATAAAAATAAATAAAAAAAATTTAAAGAGGTATTTTTCAGTAAAAAAAGAAACCTCCGTAAGGCATTAGGGCAAAATATATTCCTACTTTGGTATCTACTTTGCATATACTACAACATAGCTCTCACACACCAGGAATAACAGATAGTAAGGTACAAAGATAGTATGGCTCATTATGGTACAAGCGTTAGCTGCTTGATTCAGTGCAGTTTACAGCAGCACCCCTTAGTCATTTGGGGAGCATCCAGAAATAGCCCCCATGTCATAAATACTAGTATCTTCAAGGTGGACACACATACCACCACATGCAGGGCACAAAGACCTCAGCGGATGACCTACCTGACCACCTCTGAGTTCACTATAAGTATATACTCGTATGATCCACCCTTCAGCCCCGAACAGGGCCTCCCAGAAATAATAGAGTAATAATAATAGCAATAATAGAGTATGGGCTTAGAGAGGACAGAAAGATCCCCAATTTCAGCCACGGTTCAGAGTCAGAGAAATATGGATTATAGGAGGCTAATAATACTAACATGTGACTATTTAGAAAAGTTTCCCTGGAATGTATCTTTACTACAATGCTTTTCAATCGCCAGGTAAACATCGTACATGTAACTTCCACTTAAACATCTTTAGGAGTGTTGAAATTAAATCACTTCAAGACAAGGTCTCAATTTGCCATAGCCTCCAAACTTCTCTTTGGTAGAAAATAAGACATTTACACCTTTATTTTTCCTCATTCATTCTCTCTTAATCATATAAATATAGAGTTAATATACCGAGTATATTAGCAGTGCACTGAAGAATTCCTGAGACGTCTTCAATTTCCTCTTTGTTGGAATGGTCTGCATAGGAGCATCTGTTAGAGATATTGTGGAAATTCTTTTCTGCATCCCTATAACTAAGAAGAAAACAAAATTAGCATATGGAGACATTTTTAAAGCATCTGTGAATGCACTCATATACATACGCACAAGCACACGTAGTCTATGCTCTTAGCGTAATCACATTTTAAAATAACCGAAACTTAAAGACATAATTTCTGTCATAACCCACCATTAACATCGGCACTAGCAGTGTGGACCTGGAACTGGAGACAATCATTAATAAGAAAGCTATGTTTGGAGAAAAAGAAAATGAGGAAAGCCAGAAAATACATCAGCTTTATGTAACCAATGTTTCCTTATCTGTGTGTGTTTCATAGCTGCTGGTAATCTGTTTCTATAAAGAAATTGCCTAGAAAAAGAATAATTAGCAGTACTAATTTGGTGCGTTGGCACTAACTGTGTTGAAAGTAAATACATCTTAACCTCTATCACAGTCAAAAAGATAGCAGCACGGTACATAGATAACAAGTAAACAAATAAATTGTCTGGAGTCTGACAGAATGTGAATCATGGTTTACCATTTTCTGTGTGTATTAACATATAATTAATATACAATATTATATTAGTTTGGGGTGTACAACATAGTTATTCAACATTAATACACCTAATGAAGTGAGCACCATGCCACGTCAAGTAACCATCTGTCATCGTACAAGGTTGTTTTGATATTATTAACTATATTCCCTATACTGTACCTTCCATGCCAGTGACTTATTTTATAACCAAAAATTTGTACCTCTTACTCCCATTCACTTTTTTTTGTCATTTTCTACCTGTGAGAATTTGGGTAAGTAACCTAGTATCTGTTAGTCTAACAGATAATCTTCCCTTATAGGGACTGTCTCCTAGAATTTTGTGAGGACTAAGGTACAAAATACCTGTGTAACTAGATGTTGACTGGTACTTTTCCAGTTGCCTCTGAATTAGAGCTAAAACACTAAAGCTGAAAACAAGAGGAGCTAAATGCTCCCACATTCCAAAAGAGGAGACAAGAAGACCACATGCCTCCTTCATAACTTGAGTGATTAAATGGCCACTGCCACTGTCACCCCACCATCAGCTTACAGAAGCAAAGGAACAGAAAAAATTCAAAAGGAAATCCTCAGAAGTTAGTAATTGGGCTAGGAAGAGAGTGTTTTTCCCCTCTCCTACGAGAAAAGGTGAGAAGAGGTATATTCCCTGTGGAAGCCCAGTTAGTGAGAGAGGGGTCCACCCCGACAGAGTTTGGGGTTTGAGAGTCTCATTCCTCAGTGAACAGGTGCTGAGGAATTCTGGATCATCCCTCTGTGCCTGACTGAATAGAGAAAGAAGGTTCCAGGGAGGGTTATAATAGGGAAAAGAAATAGAGCCTACTTGAGAGCAGCCTACAGCCCCACCATTTGACAAGGCAAAAAAAAAAGAAAAAGAAAAAAATGAGTTTCCCATGGATTAGGGAGACGCCACTACAGAGAGGCAAGCCTGAGTTGTCCCATGGCATGATTTTCCCAGTCTAGAGACTGCAGCCAGGGGCAGGAATTTCCTAGCAAGACTGTCCTCAGCTCCAGGGCATGGGGCATCTGAAGCAAAGCGGAGCCCATACATGCACCTCACTGAGGGCATTACAGCCAAGAAAGGACTATTACAACCACCAGTGAATTTAGAAAGCCTCCTGCCATTTTTCCATTTCATTCTTGCCTGACACAACACCTCAGAAGAGAAAGGGACATAGAAAGGAGTGCATTGGGACAGAGGAGTGAAAAACCACATCATATCCTCTCTACACTGCATTCCAAGTTCCTCAGGACAAGCCTGACCCCAGCAAAGAGGGATATGAGAGTGAGATTGGATAAGAGATGGAAAATCTCTATTGGTCTGTAGTGAGTGAACTTTATACTCCCTGAAAGAACTTGGAAAACAGACCAATCTGCTCAAGCTAATATCAAAGGGAACTCATGCTAGCATGTTTGAAGTGATTGGAGAGAAAAAATGAAAGGGTTTTATGTTTGTACACCTCCCTGAGATTAGCCTCCAATAAACGAGTTAGGCAAAATGCTTACTACAGTTTCTAGAATGCAGGATTCACTCAATAAAAGACGGAACTGGGAGCACAGGTATTAAACAAATACAGTGTCATTTGTAAACCAAACTCTACCATTTTCATCAGAGTACTCTTAAACAAAATATTTTATCTCACAGCCTCAATTTACTTATCTGTACAATGATTCTATGAAATAGTTGGTTAGGATGAAATAGATGGTTAGGAGGAAATAAAATAACCAGCATAAAGTGAGCAGTATATTGCCTCAAACATAGGGAGCAATCCAGAGATATTAGCTTTCATCTAACTTCTTGTTTTTATTCAATAAGGTAGTTACTCTTCTTCAATATATAAAAAAAGAAGCTAGATTGTTTTAGATAACACAATTTACAGCCACAAAAACTGACCATGGAAGCATAAGTAATATCATTGAAGTTTGTTTCCCAGAATAATCAGGATTCACCCACTCCTAATTTCACTTCTAATATTCTATTGAAATTATTCTAGCTTAATTCCTATTCAATTGTCAAAAGAAAAAGAGAACAGAAGGTTGGCTGTATAAAACAAACATAGGGCCCACAGTGATAATTGAAGTAACAGAATTTAATTTTAGATGACTATAGGAAATGATGTCCCAGGCTAATATGAGGTTGGCAGCAGTCCTACCCATGGTAATAGCATAATGATACTTATTCTGGAAAAAAGCATAAGAAGAATGACATGATTCTAAATACATATTTCTTTAATTTTTAGTGATTAAAATACATAATGAATGAACATTATATCACAGAAAGGTAGATTATCATGTGTGTTCCAATCTTAGTTTTAAAGAAATCTCTGCTTTGTCTACACTGCCATTGTAATCCTTTTTTTTTTTTTTTTTTTGGTGGGGGGTGTGGGGGGGGAACTATAGACCAGTAGGAGTAATGTAGTATAAACAGCAGTTGGGTTAGGCACTCTAGAGGCAGAAATTTAGGTTCAAAAAAATCTAAACTCTGTAAGAAGAAAGCTATAGCTGCAACATGAATTGAGCATGTTTAGCTCCTGATGCTAAACAACTGATTTCAAACCTTTACAGGAGGACAGAGAAAGGATATAGCAGGAGGATAAAGGGAACAACAATCAACAAAAATAGAGGTGCAAAGGAGTCAGGTACTAATAGTAGTAATAATAATTCAATAAATGTATTGGTGACCTTTGTGGACCAGGCACTGTACTAACTACTTTATATGATATGACTTAACACATTATTATCATTAATATTTCCTTTAAACTTCACCCCAACCCTGCAATTATTCTCATTTTAACAATGAGAAGACTGAGGTTGAGAGGTTACATAATCTGCCCAAGATCATTCAAAGGTAGAATCCAATTTTAAGCTTAGTAAATTTGGTATGTCTACTTCCAAAGCACATTTTCTCAGTTGCTGTTCTATACTACAGAACAAAGATGCACGGAGAAAGAAAAGGGTACAAGATAATGGCAAGAATGACATGAGAAACAAAAGTCAACATAAACCAGGTTTTCCTCAATCCTGAGTTCCTTTAAATCCCTAAGGGGAAAGCTGCCTGTCTTCTACTTTCCTTTTTGCTTCCCACTGTTCTTTCCACCCCACATGCCCAAAGACCTATTCTATACCCTAGAAGCTTGAATTAAAGTGGCACAAAGATGTACACTCAATGACACCTTTTCTCATTTTAGGTTAAGGGAGGAAGACTGTGCTACACGAACAAGAAGCTATCTAAGTGAACATGTTTGTGCAGAGCTCATATAATAATCAAAACCAACCACAAAGTCAATCTGACACACATTGGCAGAACATTAAGCATAAATGGAAACCTATGCAGATAAATCAGTATAATTTAGCTATAAAGAAAAGGGTAGATACTACAACTATAATTTTAGAACTATAATGGACCCTGGCTGGAGATTATGTCAACCCTTCATTTTATACCCCCTTCCAAGCCTAATATACTTTCTTATCCACTATACACATACCTCTGTGTACATACTCCTAGAGTGCAATTTATTCATTTCTTCACATTCCCCCTCCTATCCCCCCAAAATTGTTAGTCCCTCCTATGTACCAAGCACTTACAAAGGTACAGGAATATAAAAGTAAATAAAATAAATAACTAAATAATAAAATAAGCAAGATAATATAAGCTAATGATAAGCACTATGAAAAGCAATAATAAAACATAATAAAACAGGGGCCGGCCCGGTGGCTCAGGCGGTTAGAGCTCCATGCTCCTAACACCAAAGGCTGCCGGTTCGATTCCCACATGGGCCAGTGGGCTCTCAACCACAAGGTTGCCAGTTCAATTCCTCGAGTCCCGCAAGGGATGGTGGGCTCCGCCCCCTGCAACTAAGCTTGAACACGGCACCTTGAGCTGCGCTGCCTCCCGGATGGCTCAGCTGGTTGGAGCTCGGGTTCTCAACCACAAGGTTGCCAGTTTGATTCCTCAAGTCCCGCAAGGGATGGTGGGCTCCGCCCCCTGCAACTAAGCTTGAACACGGCACCTTGAGCTGCGCTGCCTCCCGGATGGCTCAGCTGGTTGGAGCTCGGGCTCTCAACCACAAGGTTGCCAGTTTGATTCCTCAAGTCCCGCAAGGGATGGTGGGCTGTGCCCCCTGCAACTAGAAACGGCAACTAGACCTGGAGCTGAGCTGCGCCCTCCACAACTAAGACTGAAAGGAAAACAACTTGACTTGGAAAAAAGGCCTGGAAGTACACACTGTTCCCCAATAAAGTCCTGTTCCCCTTCCCCAATAAAATCTTTAAAAAAAAAAACATTGGGGTTAGAGACAGGTAGGGATGGAGGGCTACTTTAGATTGGGTGGTCAGGGAAGGCCCTCCTGAAGATATCACATTTAAACAGATATCTAAATGTATAAAAGACACCTAAATGTATAAAAAGAATAATCCCCACAAACATCTGGGGACAGAGCATTCCAGGAAAATGGAACAGTACATGCAAAAGCCTTGAAGCTGAGCAAGCTTGGTATAGTTGAGAAACCAACAGATGGCTGGAATGGCTAGAGTGGAGTGAAATAGGGGGAGTGGAAGGGAGTGAAATCAGAAAAGTTAACAAGAGGACAGATCACAGGAAGAGTTCAGACTTTATTCTTTCACAGTACGTCAATATATTCAAAGCAGGGATTTCAAACCATGATCCCTGGACCAGCAGCATCGACATAATCTGGGAACTTAGAAATGCCAATTTTGAGTCCCTCCCAGACATACCTGATCAGAAACTCTGGGGGTAGGACCCAGCAATCTCAGTTTTAATAAGCCTGACAGGTGATTTTGATACACATTAACAGTTAAGAACCACTGGTTTAAACTAAGGAAGTGTCATGATCTAATTTTTCAATCACTTTGCTGCAGTGAAAATATGTTAAGGGAGAGGAGTAGAAGCCAGAAAACTAGATGGGAAGGAATCTCTAGGTGAGAGACGATAGTGACAGTGGAGATGAAGAGAAAATTTATCACATTGCATGAATAAATTATTTTAGCACTCATTTTCCCAACTTGAGTGGTGTCTATGAATAAATAAATGAACAAGTGAATGGATGAGTTAAGGACTAGAACAAACGTTTAAGGATAAAGTTGCTGAGATACAGAAAGGCTATCTTACTCCCTAACAAGAGACTCCATGGGCTATTCCCTCCCAATCCTCCATCTGCGTGATCCTTTGAACAGCTGCTCCCTGCATTCAAGTCTAGGTCTTGGAGACTAAAAATGCCTCCAAGAATTTCTAAGGGCTACCGCTGTATGAATTCATGAAGAAGAAGAATCATACAATCCTGGAATTCTGATAAATAAAGTAGATCCAAGGGCAGAGTTTTAAAGGAGAGGAAAGGGAGAATGGAAAGGTGAGTGGTTAAAGACCGAATTAACAAATTTAAAAGAACAAAACATTAAAAGAGAAGGGCTAGCTTCTACTCTCTGCTATCTGTTGGCATCCATCATCCCAACCCACTGGCACCTAAAAACTAAATTACCTCAAGACACGTCTTAGGCAAAGCCCAATTTCAGGGATTAGGAAAAGCATCTTTCCCACCCTAACCGCCCCTGAAATATGTACAATAATACTTGCCAGTCAATGCCTCTTCTCAAGGGCCTGAAATTCCTTTGACTGTAAGGAATGTATTTCTTTTCAGAGATAAAAAGCCTTTAATTGGATTTTCTTAAGAGGAACAACATATAGGTATGAATATATGTTAATCCAAATATTAGTGGTAATAGATGCTCTCCTTTTTTGTTATTGAAAAGAGAAACAGAAAGCAGAAAGCAGTCTAAAAGGCAAAAGAGGGAGTTAGACATAGAAGCCATGACTGAAGGAAAACGGAAAACAAAGTCAAGAAAAGCAAATACTCTGCCAACTCATCCTTTTTGTCTTCATCAGCATGAGTACAAATAAAGGCAGTAAGCAAAGGTACTTCAAGTCCTCAGCAGACAGCCAGCATCCAAGTGAAAATATGCTAATACGTCTATTTGGAATCAGTCGGACATCAAGACACGCATTCTGTTTTCATTATACTGGGTTCTGCACCAAACAGAACTAGAAAAGACCATTTAGGCAATGAACAAAGATCCACCACTGGCTGTGTCTACAAAGATGAACAGAAGAGGAGAGTTGAGGCAGTAATTTAGATAAAAGAGAATTCCATCTTACGAATGGAAAAAATCTGCTGATTATGGTAATATATTTTAGTTATCTATTTTGATCACATTTATAAGATTCCCACTTCAATTTGCCATGAAGACATACTTTAGTTCACAAATGAGACCATTTTATCAGTTACTATTTGATTACAGAACAGACAGGGCATTCATAACTCCAGAAAACGATTTGCATTTCATTACTGGTATTGTTATACAAATATTTGTAATAATAACGATGATGATGAACTGAAGAGCAAACACGTAGTACTTACCACATACCAGGAATTGGTCTAAGTATATTGACTAATTTAATCCAAACACCATACTTGGAAAGCAGCATATCAAATGAGAGTGATTGTTTTATTTTAGAATGTGTGGGGAGAGATTAATTTGACATTCCTTATCTCCATTAGGATAAACCATTTAAAATCTCTAATGGCCTAAAACTAAAAGCCATCTCATGAGTTTAAATAATATGTTTTTCCTAGTACTGCACTCTTGAGGATTGATGTGACAAATTTTCGAAGCAATTCCCTTTGAAATGACAATTAACATAACCATTAAGTACTTCAAGTGATGGCATTGTACAAGGTACTGAGATTATTTTTCCAATAAATTCTTTTCCCTTTTGTTTTGTAAAAAAAAAAAAAATCACACAATATCCTAATAGATAAAAATGTATTCTTGATCTCCATAGAAATGACTGCTAGCCATAAATGTTAAATGATTCCCAAAAGTATTTCAAGAGGTACCAGGGTTTGAATTTTGACTTTTCAAAAATTCTTAAAATCCTACAAAGATAAATCACTGTAGCACATAAAGAATATTAACAAGGTGAATTAAAAATATTTATTGCCTCTAATGTCAATGAATTTAATTTAAATCGCTAGATTGCATCAGAAAGTGAATTTAGGATTTTGTTTTTGCCAGTTGCTTTCTGCCATAGCCAATCAAAGGTATGCCTTACACTCATATGGAGCTTTCTGTTTACAAAATATTTTCATTGAAATTATCTCTTTTAATCATGACATCTAATCCTTGATTTAGTTATCATCCTCATCCTTTACAAAAGAGATAAAGTTACTTAAAAGTTCTGTGCTGGTGAGTCCTTGAATTCCTTTTTTTCTACCTCAAGTTTTACTTCACACCATTTCACAACGATGTCAAGAAATGAGGAATTAATTAAAAAGGAAAAATATGTGGCATGTAACTCTAGCTAAAATAATACTTCTCACTGAACTATACAAAGCTTGTAATTTTTGATTAAACTTTACTGAAGGATGCTAAAATCCCATTTAAATCCTCTTAGTTGATACTATTAAATCTTACCACATTACTAAGGCAAAATTATGAGAGTCAATGGATGAGAATGAGTGTAAGAACACAAGAAGAAAAAAGATAGAAAAAGAGAAAGAGAAAGAAAGAAAGAAAGAAAGAAAGAAAGAAAGAAAGAAAGAAAGAAAGAAAGAAGAAAAGAGAGCAATACCAAAAGGGAATTTCATTTAAAAGGATTAAACACAAATAAACCAAAGGCAGTCACTCCAAGGGCCCCTTATAAGCCCCCCACTCCACACTAGAGCATAGCCCCTATGAAATAAGGTTGACCTGGGTGGCAGAAAAACCACACGCTCAACAGCTATGTTTGAGTAATTATCTTTAATTTGCCCCCAGTAATGACCAAAATCCATTTTTACTTACCCAATAACTTGATGCTCATAATACTGCAATGTCCTCTTGAGAGTTTGCTGAATCGTCTGAGGCTACAGGATAATAACAATAATAAAAATAAATTATCAGCAAATTAGTGCCATTCCCATTCTGAGCATCATAGGCAGATATGTAGCTTCTGATCTCATAAGAGTTTTCACTTTACAATATTAACCCATTATGCATTTTGCCATGTATTTTCCCCACAGGAACTAATATGAGGCACTCAGCAATTACCCCCGAATTTCCCAATTTCAAATATGATAGCGTTTCCTAGCCATATTTTTCCCAGTTCTTTTGTACCAGCTATTAAGTTCAAAAAAACACTCACTGACTGCCTATAACTAGCCAAGGCCTAGGGAGCAGTGGGGAGAGCGTATACAGAAGAAATATGGGTCATGCCAACAGCAAGCCTGACTTCCTCAACGATACAAGAGATTTCAAGCAAGGGTTCTGGAGCCTCCAAGAGGTGCCACAAGTGCTCTGGGCTAGAAATGGGTGGGGTCTGAAGTAAATAACTAAACAGCTCATAACCGAATTTTATAATCTTCTCTCTGTGGCAACAGAAGGTAAAGTTTCTTAATCCCAGATCAAGAAATCATTCTTAGACTTATTTAGGCAATAGAGCCTAACCTTGGAGTTTACAGACCTAGGGAGCCACGAAAGTGACACCAAGATCCCAGAACAGATTGTATTAACAAATTATGATAAAAACCAAACTCTCAGTGGCAGGAGTGCGAATTTTTAAAATAATAAAAAGTTGTAGTCAATCAAGCAGAAACAAGCTATCAAAAGCTTATCAAAATACTGACCCAAGATAGCCATGGATGAATTGTAGGGGACCATAATAACTGTGACACAGACCCTTCAAGATGCAAGGCAGTGGGGTAGTTTGGTGACCTAGCGGGCTGCCACTAATCCCACTACAGTAAGAACCTAGACAAGTGTAAAAGGGTAATCTGCAGAAAGGCTCTAGCACAATGTGGTTCTAAGAAGCAGTTAAGAAAGATCAGTTTATCTCGCATCCTTAATCTTTCAGAGTGGCTGCCGTAAAAATATTTGACTTTTTAACAGAGGTTGTTGTCAAGGTTCACCTGGACCCATTCCATGTTCACCTCTATATGAAAACATCCAGGGTAGATGCAACAATCGCCCTACGCAACACTTCAAAGTTTCAACAGCCTCCTTGGTGGGAAATAGTTGTTTTAAAGCTAGGGGAAAGGGAACTTCAATTACATCGAGAGCATCCACTGAGATCTTCTCTACACTATCATTTAGGAGAACCGTCACCCTGAGCAAATCTAAGGCCTCAGACACATGCTTCACGTTAGCTAAGCCAATTCAGGAACTAATTTTAGGAGGAATTGGCCTCCAAGTGTTCAAAGAAAGAGGTCCAGGGCAATTTCTTTCAACAACTGTTTTTCATTTGTACCAGGTTAAAAAGATGAATGTGAGGCCTCAAACCGGCACAGATGTTCCTACACATCAGGATAAAAATCAAAGCAGAGTAAATAGAATGTATTAATATCTAGGAAAGAAAAGTCTTCCCTGAACCAAGAAGCAACGGAGCTGTTGAGAAATCTGAAGAGGATGAAACAAACGCAGCAATCCTAGAGCACATGAAAAGTGTGCTTTAAAAACCCAACCCACGGCCACCCTAAACTAAGTCCTTATCAGTCACCGGCTCAGTACCCATGGGATCTGGGCCTTTTGCACTGGTTTGGCAGTTTCTGAGCTAAGATAACTTTCTCTTTGGCAACACGCCCGAAAAGCAGTGACTATCCACAGGGGGATTATCTTTCCAATAACCTCTGCTCACATAACATGGAACAGAAAGCAGAAACTAGAGTGCTCAGGGCCAGTTAAGACCAGAATGACCTCATTTGTACAAAAGGACTTTTTTTTTTTTCCTGTCCTAGGAATTTCCCAGTCATTAAAAAGCACATGTTTGTGAAAGGAGTTAAGCCTTTTCAAGAGCTGACTTTTTTCTGTTGTGAAACAATTATGTTTACTCCCCAGGAGGAGTTAAATTTATAGTTTCCAAATACATTAAAAGAAAAATGTTCTCTGGGCACATTCAACAAAAGCTTCAACTTGACAAAGCATTTATATATGTCCTGTTGCTTGCCAAAGCCAGTGGGCACACTCTGATGGTCTAAACTACAAGCACAGAAGCTGACTGCAGAGGATCCCCTGATTTTCAGCAGGCAAGGCTGACTGCAACACAGCCCTGACTGCTCAGAATGTCTTAGCTCAGTGGATTCACTGGATCTTCTTCAGAGTTTGCCTGATTGCTCAACCCATGGCTTTATCAGTGAGAGACATCATCACATAACCTCAGGGTCTCTCTGACCTAAATAAAAAAGCACAAATTTAAGACCCATGTGTAGGCCACAACCTTCTGTAGGGTTGCCCTCTGCCTTGATGGCCATAGGGTCCATTTATTAAGTATCCACGTATGTCCGTGATGCAAGTCAGTGTACGACACGTATTAGTGGGAATAGCAAGGGCTATTAAGACATGCACACTTTCTCACCTCTGCCTTACAAATGCATCTCCATACCTGTGCCCTACTCAACAGTTCCATCCAACCTTCTGCAGGGCAAGATCCCATCCCTCTCATTCCTTTAAGAAGGAGTTGAGAAATATGATTTAGAAAAGAGGTAAAACTGAGTTTAAAATCCAGTTCTGTGACTCACTAGATGACCCTGTGCAATTTACTTAAGCTCTCTGAAATAAGATTCTCTACGTATGCATTATTTGTATGGGAATTAATTGAAACAAAGCAAAGTTTCTTGTGCATAGTAGGTACATAATATATGACAGTTGTGACCAAGGTCAGCTGAAAAGCATGGTTCCTGCCTTCGATAGTCTCACAATCAAGTGGAACAGCACAAGGTTAGGTTAGAACATCCACCCCACAAGTGTAATGTCTCAAGATACTCATCACCTAAAAATTCAGTAGACCCACCAATGAGAAAATGGTGCTGATTCCAGCAGACAGAGGGGAAAATAGGAAACCGGAAGCAAATTTATGAATATTTCCAATGAAACTTTCAGATCAGTTCAGGGAGATGGTGACACAAGTAGAATTCTCAAAGTTAAGATTGAAGATAGACTTAAAGCCAGGCCTTCAAGTTGGAAGGACACTGAAGCATCATAGCAAAGGTCAGGACTCCAGACATTATGCTTTATAATTAATAAGAAAAGACCCATAAACTTCCTTCCTAGAACACAAAAGTGTAACAGGAGAGATATGTGGCCTAATAATTTTACCGTATGCTGGATTATCTGAGATACGAGGGTGGGGGAGGAGACAAAACCCAATATTCTGATCATAAAAAGAAAATCAAAGAAGTCTATGATGTTTTTCTGCTTCCCCCAAACTATGATATAGATAGTGGCCTCTTATTGTCTTATTGTCCCCACTCAACACAAAGAAGCAATGGATAAGAAAACAGCTAGAAAGACAAAGCAGTCATCTGTGTCCAGCACACGTATTGTCTGAGACTCAAACAGAAGGTACCCAAAAGCTTCCATCATGTGGCAACAAGAAGCCATCTTCACTTCCAGTCTCATTAACAGTAGTTGGCGAACTTCACTGTAGTTGGCCAGCAATTACCGAACCCCACAGACTAAAGGTTACGCTTATGAAAGGTCATGGGATCCAAAGAGCGAGCCATAAAACTGTCCCAGCAGAGCCAGAGAAATGATCCCTGAGGAGTGGGAGGAAGCAGTTCCCAGCAGCTGGTCCTGCAAGCTCACACAGTCCTGCGGAGGCTCCCACACAGCCCCTGCTCTGGATATCCGTACCAGATGGCGCGGAGATCAGGCAGGAGGCAGGGAGTCGAGGTGCGTGTGTGTGCGTGTGCCTTTGTGTGTGTGTGTGTGTGTGTGTGTGTGTGTGGGCGCGCGTGTGTGTGTGTGTGTGTGTGTGTGTGTGTATCCGTGGCCATGAAACACAGTTGTCATCACACAAAGTATACAGTCACCTTAATTTTATACAGATGAAGAAGTGGAGGCCCAAATTGGTTAAGTAAGTACCCCAAGATCACACAGTTAGTAAATGAGTAAGTAACTGCAAGTCAGGATTGACTTCAAAAAGTGTCCTCTTTCCAACAGCTGCTTTGAGGGTCCCTCTCACCTTTAAGTCTGTCTCTACATTCTTTTCTAATATACACAACACTTCGTTTTGCCAAAAACAAAAACTCCACAGATAATTTAAAAAAAACTCATGTCTGCTTTATAATACATATCCATAAGCTACAGAATTAATAGCAACAATAGGTCTGCCTTTAAAGATACATCCATAAATCGCCATGTTATTTTATTTACTAAATATGAGAAAATTATGTATCAATGTCAGAAACTAAATGCTATGGACATGTATTTAACAATTACTGCTCTAAGACAGTGGTTTTCAACTTAGCCTGCATATTAAAATCACCTGAGGAGCTTATATAAAAAATACCAATGCCTGAGTGCCACTCCCACATTTTTCAATTCAACTAGTCTTGGGGGGGACCCAATTGCTTGTAATGTGTTATCAGGGTTGAAAACCTTTCATTTAGATATAAATGTGATGGTCAAAACCAATACTCTATAAACCATACCTGATTAAGTCAGCATTAATGAGGGGAGTTTATACAAATATCAAGATAAGTAAGCTTCTGACAGGTGTTCACACATAACTGCTAAATTCAACACATTTCCATGTATTAACTGTCACTAATGGCTTATAATCAAATATGAATTTGTTAGATAAACAAAGAACTATATTGCTTGAAGCATAAATATAGGATTTTTAAAAGATTTCCAAGTAGTTCACTCCAGTGCACTTGTGTCAGCATTCAATTTTGTGCTGACATGTACATAACAATACAACAGCTAGTGTGATTGCTGTATTTACTCTATGCAAGGCAGTGCTTTATGCCCATGACATATATAAACTCCGTTGATCTTCTCATCAACATTATATAATTTCTCATTGCATTTACAGATGAGAAAACTGAGACACAGTTTAAGTCCCCTATAAGTAAAAATGAACAAAGCTAGAGTTGAAACTCAGGTAATCTGCTCCAGCATCGAAACACATAATCTCCAACCTACACTGCACATAATATCTAACACTTTATATTTGTTTGAGCACTTAACAATTCATATGTTTAAGGCATATTAATTATCCCAATTGATCCTTATACCAATCCAATGAAATAGTCAAACTGGTGTTATTATCACCACTTAACGGAAAAATGATGAAAGTTAGAGAGACAATCAGTCCTCTTTTACAAAAAGAGGATCTCTTTCCCTAGGAAACTGTCTTCAATAAGAAAGCATTTTTTTAATGTCACCATAAAGTAGAAAATCGCATGGATTCAAATTAATTATTTTCTTTTTGAGAACAAACATAAATGTTCTTTAAACCAAACCTGTAAAACAAAATATACCCAGACAAAATCATATTGCCACAGGCAAAATCATGGATTAAGCCTTATCATAGATGTACTTCCATCTCCCCTTCCATAGCTTCCTCTCATCTTATGGCTCACCTCTTTCCTACCCTCTGAGCAGCTAGCATCTTGATGCTGTGTTCCGATAGGCCAAATCCCCACCATTACATTTAAACTCCCAGAACAAGTCTCCAAAACTCATCATTATATATTCTCTTTCCTTCTCAACAAATTTCGCATCCCCTTAGTACTCTGATCTCAGGTGGGGCTCATGAAAAATCATACCTGCATTTCCTCAAAAGCTTGATCCTCGATCCCTACTAAGGTAGATGATACATGAGTGAGCTTATCCACTTCATATAAGATGGTCGGGACCACCAGTGGTGGAAATTGACAAATAGGCTCATGAGCGATAAACTGAGGGGCAAGGAACCCTTCTCATCATCCTCCAAAACACAATACGGAGAGCTCCACTTTCTCCAAAACATAAAAGCAATTTTCTTATTAGGACATAAATGCCAAAGTCCATGATTTAAAGTGACCAAAATTATAATGTTAGACACCTTATCTTTATAGTTAGGCCCTTAGACACCAATGGATCACATTACATGATTGGTATTATTAATAAAACTAGTAAAACTAATGTCACTTCAAACAACCAGATTAACTCCTTCTAAAAAAGATGTAATAGTAATCATCAATCTTGCTATATATCCAGACATAATATTCATTTTCCCAGCCTCTAACTAAACTTACTACATATAAACCCCTCCCCCAAAAAATAACAGACTGCAAATTAAATATAGAACTTTGAGTCAGGACCTCTGTATTTCAAACCCAGCTGTGCTACTGACCTTTTTATAAAATTAGCCCAAATCTCTTCACCTGGGAGTAAGAAACCTTGGGAAAAAAATGCCTCCCTTTTCCCATCTGAAAAACACTTACAAGAAGTTTGTGGTTCTCAGGGTTATTTTGAAGTAAAGCATTGCAAAATTAAGCACTTGTAAATAGAGGGTAAGAACATACTGGTGAATAAACCACCTTTCAGGAAACTTGGAAGACCATTTCAAGTGGTTAACACCAGTACTTTGCTGAACAAAACTGGTAGTCCAGACAATTAATTACAGAAGGCAAAAATAGTAAGTGTGCTAAAAGGAAAAAACTGAAAGCTAGATGTGCATTATAGTACAGAGTTCTTCTACCCATACTGGTTGAACATGTGCACAACTTCATCCAGGCTCCACTTTGTTCTCCTTGTAAACAGGGGTATACATCTGAGTGACTGCAGGAGAATTCAGGCTGACCTTACGCTAACTGACCCATAAAGGGATTCAAACTGATAACCTTGGTCTTATTAGAAACATGTTCTAATTAGCAAAGCACAGTGGTTATTATCATTATAATTATTGATTGTAACTGAATATGCTTAAATATAATCAATATGATAATTAAGTCTTTCTTCACAAAGTATGCTTGCTTTCCAACTATTTTCCTCTACTTTTATTTTAATGCCTTTCCCAAAGTAGCCATTGAATTTGATTTGATACAAGACCTAATACCATCAATACTAATTTAAGTTGCAAACATACATTCCTTGAACTGATATAGATTCAAAGGGTTATTTATTTATTAGTCCCTCTGTTACTTTCAGACAAGGGAACATGTAAATCACCCAAGAATTTCTGAAGTTTTCAGTGAAGTCCAGAAAATACCACCTTCAGTTTATATAATACTTCATAGTTTACAAATCACTTTCTTTCTCTTCATCTCATTAGATATTCACAACAACCTCATGAGTCTCAAATACAATTACCCATACTTTACAGATGAAAAAACTGAGATTCAGGAAGGTCAAAGTGCTTTCCCTCAGTTGGAAGAGCCACCTACAAGACGACGACTTAGGTCTTCTGTGCTTTTTCTCCCACAAGCTGCTGCTCCCATTCACTTTGGTGAGTATTAGGATATTCTTCCATGTCTCTAACCGAAATCCCTATTTGCTTTTATTTTCTCTAATAAATATAAAAACAATGTTGTAAAATTGTTTTCCCAAATTTGTAAATTTTGCTATTGTCATTTAAATTTCTCTGGTATGATCATTAACTTCTTAATAGAAAAACTTTAGGAGAAACATACTTCATTGGTCACCATCTTGGCCAACTTAGCTGTGTGAACAAAACTACTATGAGTCAAGATGGAGCTGCTTGTGGACACCGTCTCGGGAAAACCAATCATGCTAAACTGCAGACACTTAGAGGGCCACGGCTCCAGTCCTGAACCCTTCCTTCGAACAGAATCTCACAGATGGCACGGGTTCAGTCTACAAAGTGAAATAAGGCTAAACTTTCTGGATTAAATACTGTAACAGCAGTCAACAATGTTAAGTGCCAAATGTCAAACACTGGACCCAACATTATATGAAGCAACTCCTTTAATCCTCACAAAAATCCTAAAAATGTAAAAACTAAACCTAGAGAAGTTAAAAAAAACTTGCCCGAAGTCGCTTCAGTAGTGTCTAAGTCTATGTGAGCTTGTCATCTACATGGTCTGCCAATTAAGTTCACGAACTTGTTGCAATGGTGTAGCTAACCTTTTTTGATACCAGAGGGATTATTCATTATGAATTTGTACCAACTGGACAAACAATTAACCAAGTTTACTATTTGGAAGTGCTGAAAAGGCTGCGTGAAAAGTTAGACGACCTGAACTTTTTGCCAACCATTCATGGCTCTTGCATCATGACAATGCACCAGCTCACACGGCACTGTCTGTGAGGGAGTTTTTAGCCAATAAACAAATAACTGTATTGGAACACCCTCCCTACTCACCTGATCTGGCCCCCAATGACTTCTTTCTTTACCCGAAGATCAAGGAAATATTGAAAGGAAGACATTTTTATGACATTCAGGACATCATGGGTAATACAATGACAGCTCTGATGGCCTTTCCAGAAAAAGTTCCAAAATTGCTTTGAAGGGTGGACTAGGTGCTGGCATCGGTGCAGAGCTTACCAAGGGGAGTGCTTCGAAGGTGACCATAGTGATATTCAGCAATGAGATATGTTGCACTTTTTCTAGGATGAGTTCACGAACTTAATTGTCCGACCGCATATGTTTGAGGCCTCCAAAAGCCAAGTTTCTCATCTGCTCCTCCAAACTAAAATACATTGTTCTGTCTTCAGCAAGGCAGAAAAGGTTACAGTTGAAAGGAAGTAAGTCTGGGCTAGATTGTGTGATTTCCGATACAGGTTTTTATTTTTCTGAACCTCAATTTCCTTTTTTATAAAATAGAAATATTCCTAACATAACTATTTCTCAGGGTTATTGCAAAGTCAAAATGAAATAAAACTATAAAGTATTATATAAATATGTGCCATAAGATGATTCTATGGGGGAAAAAAAACTCTCTTGATGAGGAAGTAGTCAAAGATTGTTAAATTGAACTAAACTGACCATGTCTAACATCCAGGGCTGCTGCCAGACATGCCTCGAAGTCCAAAGATGCCAATTAGATGCTGCAAAGCTAATTAGTGCCATTTCAACTCCAGAGGACCATACTGGAGAACAACAGCCCTCATGTCAGGAAATAATTTCTAGCTTTTTAAAAGAGCTTCGCACCCTCCACTTGAGCATTTCCAAAGAATTCCCTATCATCTCCAGTACTTGGGAGCTACAGTGCGGTATTTCCCAGTCAGTAAGAGCCCAGAAATAAGGGAATATTTCTGTTTGACAGTGAAATTAAAAATTAACACATCAAACAGGGAACTGTTCTATCAACCCCAAATACACTGACTTAAACAATAATTTGTAAATGGATGACAAAAAATTACCTCCAATCACCAGCCAGGGTACAGTTCCAAGCAGACTGGGCCACTGAATGTAAATGAGATGAAACGAGGGAGAGTGTGGGGAAAGCTGGTGAAGTTAGAGAGGGCATCCAGAGGAAAGAGAAGGGAGGGGAACAGTTTAGGAAACATTAAACCTAATACTGCTCAGGGGCATATTGGTCCTCTGTCACATTGAGAAAGATTCTTCCTAAAGTAGGGAAAATTTTTCAACCGTCTTCACTAAAAAGGGAACCTTAATAACGGATGTGGAGCCTCAGGTCTCATTGGCAAGGCCTTCCGTGCAACCAGACAGCTCCTTCAACTGGACTGGAGAATTTGGCATGAAATTCATTTTGCTTGGACCCTAAATGGATTAAAGTAAACTTTTGATTATGACTTGACCCCTCATGTCGATTACAGAGGTAAGAAATGTACTGACCATGCAAACTCTGAGTAAGAAGCCTCATTTCAGTCATTGCTCACGTCAATAAGTAAACTGTAATTCAGATGCCAACCAAGTGCCATGGACATTTTGTTTAGCCAGTGGCTGCGAGTCTGATTATTTCAGGACACTGACAAGAACAAGTCTTTGGAGTTTAAAAGTCTCAGATGCTGAGATATGCCGAAACCATCAACACACTACCCAGGGCGGGTCCGACCCAGCTCTACTGCTTCAACCTCTCTTGGAAGATACAACTCAATAAGGGTCTAAATATAATCAGATCAAGTGTTGATTATAATCAGATGATCCAAATGGATATGCAATGTGCTTACTAGGCAAATGTTGGGCAGCTAATGACTACCACATGACTAGTGTTTATAAGGCTCCACATACCTAAGCTAGAGTACAGATAATCAAACTCCTTTCTGGAAAAGAAACATGCAGGTGGAAGAACACACACTACGTGACATGAAAAGTCTTACTGTCTTTCACTTCACTCTATCTGACCACATTTTTT